>NW_006408824.1:646070-653219 GCF_000296735.1 Chrysochloris asiatica
AGAAAAATGATTATAAAATGTTTCAAAACACTTCACAATGGAGTTGAGAAAAATAAGGAAGAAGTCAGGAAAGCTCTACAGGAACAATCAAATAAGATAGATACAGCACTGGAAACAATTCAAAACCTACAGAAAGAGGTCCAAATGATCAATAATAGAATATCAGAAATAGACAATACAATGTAAGGGCAAAGGAGTAGCATAGAAGAGATAGAAGGCAGAACTAGTGAGCTAGAAAACAAATCTCTCAATACCACTAAGATAGAAGACCAAACAGAAAAAGGATTTTAAAAAATCTGAAGAAGGTCTAAGATTCATGTTGGACAACATAACTTAAGAATTATTGGCATTCCAGAACAAGAAAAATCACACAAGTCCAGAGAGGAAATAGTTGAAGCAATTCCTCTACTCGATATTTACTCACAAGAAATATGAGCCATAACACGAGAAGATATATGCATACCAATGTTCATAGCAGCACTATTTACAAAAGCAAAAAGATGGAGACAGCCAAAGTGCCCATCAACTGAAGAATGGATAAACAAACTGTTGTACATACACACAATGGAATATTATGCTACCTTGCAGAATAACAAGGAAGCTGTAAGCCACCACATAACATGGATGAACCTTGAGGACATTATGTTCAGTGAAATTAGTCAGTCACAAAAGGAGAAATACTGCATAGGACCACTACTGTAAAAGACTAAGAAAAAGAACCGATACTAAAAGGAGTGGGGATTCTTTGCTGGTTACCAGGATGTGGGGTTAGGGTAAGGGGAGGGAGGAGAAGGTGGAGCATGGGGAAGGGAATAGACACAGGATAGTTTGGGTGCTAGGGAGGGGGGCAATACACAAGAAGGGGGAGGGTAATGGAAGAACAAAACAGATGGGAAAACAATTAGGCAGGTTTGCATGGGCTAAGTGGGACAGAAGTAAATAATGATGCATGCACAACCTTGGAACTACAGGGCTCTGGAATACAGAGATTGAGACATGGTTGAAATGGGAAAAAGGGGGGGAATAATGTTAAGATGCTTGACTATCTTTTGAATTTTGGTTTCCCTGGCATCCCATTATAAAATATACACTTGAAGGGGACAGGAAGGAATAGCCAGAAATATCACTATAGAAAGCTTGTAAATCCATCTTCTGCCTATAACTGATTGGAATACCTAAAATGGGGCTACAACATGCCCAGTGAAGGAGGCTTTCTGCAGAGCCTCTGCATTACATAAGATCATAGGTGGGATCCTGAACCACCTCCAGAATCTTCTGAGGTGGGAAATTTCCACTTGAAAGGACAAGCAGACCAACCTGGAGTATCTAGAAGAACAGAAGATGCTTCTTGAAAAAAGACCGACAGGCAAAATACAAAACAATATAGGCAGTCCGACTGATTACTACGAGAACAAGCAAATTGCTCGTCCAGGAGCCATCAAGGCAAGTGGTTGGGTCCCCTCAGAGCAAACCCCCTGCCAAGACTAAGACTCAATGGGATCTGACTGGTGACCATGTTCGTCACTGATAATGGGAAAAACAGCAATGAAGCTGCGAGCTAGTCCCTACAACATTCAATAGACTCTTATGAACCCGGGTGGAGACCTGGTTGGCCAGCAGTGTGGCAAGACCTATGGACTCTTGGGCCCAGAGTCAGTGACATAGGCACAGAGGACTAGAGTGGAGAGTGAAGTGTCCAGCTGATAAGAAGAGAGGGCATATGCATAAGAACACCCTGCTTGCAGATAATACCCACTTGACCTGGTTTCAATGACTGGATGATCAGAGCTTAACTAGAAGAAGAAAGAAGAAGAAAAAAAGAGTAATCTGATACAATTTGACGAACTTGACCTACACCTATGGATGCAGTAGCTCAAAGAGGAAACAAATCTTTACAGTGAGGATATTCCCACCCCCTCCATACACAGAATAGACAGGGATGGGCAACTCGGACATTGGCTACCCAAAATGGGGGCGGCTACAAAGGCAAAAAGTGACTGGCTTACAAGCTTTCAAGAGGGAGTCTAGATCCAAAGGATGTGGAAGAAGGTAGAATCTACACTGAATAGTATCCAATCTATCTGAGAGGGGCTGATGAAAGGAGATGTGGATAGGTCTCTTGTAATACAATAGTGAATAATTGTTATCAGGACTGATTGTGAGGGTTAGAAATGAAAAGGTCGATGTTTTGTAGCAAAAGGAGGACAGTGGTTGACTTTACAGTCTAGGAGCGGAGGTCCCTGGGACCATCAAGGGAGAAGAGTGGAGAGCGGGACCCTACCCAGAGAAGCAGTGATGCCTGAGATGGAGGCAGAGGCGATGATGTAGAGAGATGGAGCTGCTGGGGACTTTAGACCCAGAGAGGGAGAGGGGCTGTGTGCTGACGACCGGGGGCCAGATTTGCAGGGTATACCCTTTGGTTGGTTGATAGTACCTGGAGGGGATTGTAACCATGACAATGAAATGATATATGATAGGATGACAAGCTAATGTTCTCCCATGTAAACTATCACATAATTCACAATAAAACATTTTTTTAAAAAAAGACATGCCTAGCAATCTATTTCCAATAATCAGGCTTTGAGGATGCTATGGAGCACAGTATCAAACATGGGGTCACCATGAATTGGAGTCTACTCCATGGCAGCTGCATGGCTAGCTCTGGGGAGGGGCTTGCTGGATCCATGGCCTGGGCTAGTGACCCTGCTGGGGTGGCCGCTGAATGTCGGTGTGAATTTTAAACTGTCAAATATAATCACCTTCCAGAACATGTGGAAAATGGGTGGAAACACAGCCAATAATCTATGCCCATACCCCATTTAAATTTTTAGATTACAACAATAACATCTATGGGGCTGATAGAAATGTTGGGTGTCTGCTTGTGGGCCTAGAAACTCCACTGAAATAAGGTGTTCACCTGTTCACCATGGGTGACCCTGCTGGTATCTGAAATACTGGTAGCCGAGTTTCTCACACCACAGCACCACCAAAACCACCACAGAGTAACCTACTGTCAGACAGGGACAACAGGATCTATTATACCCATTTTAAAGAAGAAACTGCTGAAGACCAACCCAGGGCTCCACACCACTTATAACTCATTTCCACACCTGAAAAAAGGACTATTTACAGCCCTATGTCATCTGTATATGGAGTTCTGGTGGTGCTGTGTGTTAAGCATTGGACTGCTAACTGCAAAGTCAATGGTTCAAACCCACTAGCCACTCCACAGGAGAAAGAAGAGACTGTCTGCACCTGTAAAGATTACAGCCTCAAACTCCCACTAGGAGTTGGAATCAACTCCATGGCAGTGAGCTTTGTTTTGGTTTGGTCATGTGCATATCAGGTGTGGTGCTGTAGGATAAACATTGGACTGCTAACTACAAGGTCATCGATTCAAACCCACCAGTTGCTTCTTGGAACCCCTATACAGAACCGACTCAACAGCAGTTAACAAAAACAGCAACCTATCACAGCTGGTGTGGTGCTGTAGGATCAGCACTGGACTGTGAACCACAAGGTCAGCAGTTCAAACCCACCAGCTGCTTGGAAATCCTATACAGAGTCACTATGAGTCAAACCAACTTCACAGATTATTAATGAGTCTTCCTCTAACCTTGATGCCATAGTCTTCTTCAGATTACCCAGATTTTTGGATTATGTGTTCAGTACATAGAATGTTGTTGTTAAGTACCGTGTAGTCAGTCGGTTCCGATTCATAGTGACCCTGCACAGGGTTTCCGAGGCTGTAAATCTTTACAGGCACAGGAAGCCTCATCTTTCTCCTGTGGAACGGCTGGTAGTTTCGAACTGATGACTTTGAGGTTAGCAGGCAAGCTAACCATGCCAAAGGATACACCCGGATGCACACCTCTTCAGATTTTAAATCACATAGTGTTCCCTTGTTCTAATGGAGTAACTGCACAGTTCCCGTTTGAGCCCAGTGAACTGTTCTGGAATTCTCATTCTTTGCAATGTTATCCATAATTTGTTATGATCCACACAGTAGGAAGGAGCCCTGCTTGTGCAGTGTGTAAAGTGCTGCTTACCAAAAGGCTGACAGTTTGAATCCACCAGCCACTCTGCAGGAGAGACACAAAGCTGTCTGCTCCCATAAAGATTTACAAGCTTAGAAACTCTATGGGACAGTTCTCTTTGGTCCGATAGGGCCACTTTGAGTCAGAATCAACTGGAGGGCAGTGGGTTAGTGGCTACCCAGTACCCACAGCCTTGAGTAGTAGATAAAACACTGGTAAATATCTTTCTGATATTCTCTGTTTTCAGCCTAGATCTATCTGACACTAGCACTGATATCTCTGGTACTACGTCTATCCCATTATAGATAGGGTTACTGTGAGTCAGAGCCCACTCAGAGCTCTGAACAACAGCAGTAATGTGGGCTCAACCTTCCCAGAAGAGGTTAAGGGACTCTCTGGAGGGGAAAGGCAGGCCATTGAAGAGGCCTGCAGAGGGCACCAGTGTGCTATGCCGCAGCAAATGCCTGGCTGGGAGAGGATGGGGTGCCAAGGCTTTTCGGGCAACTCTCCCAGGGCACCAGTTAGCAGGTAATCATGGATGGAACTCCACACTTTATTGGGGGTGGGTGGGGTGTTTTTTCCCCATCTGGCTACATTACACACCATGGGTGCACACATATTTTATAGATGAGGACAAAATGGAAGCACAAAGAAGCTGATGAGGTCATGTAGCAGGGGTGGGGAGGAGTGGAGGTAGGGGTGGTGGTGGTGGTGACAAGACCTGAATGGCCTCTGGGCTCCTGGAAAGCACAGTGGCACCCCTAGAGGGTGCGTGAGGTGGGGACCACATCAGGTCCTATCAGAGGCGGTTACACCAAAATGACTGTAAACTTTCTGTGCAGTATTTTGGCAGAAATGTATTGTTTATTTTTAAGAAAAGTATCTTTATAGTTAGCCCAGGGCGAACATGTAAGCCTAGCTTGTTGTTGTTGTTGCTAGGTGCCATTGAGTCAGTACTGACTCATAGAGACCTTATTCACAACAGAACGAAACACTGTCTGGTCCTGGGCCAATCGCACAATTGTTGCCACGCTTGAGCCTATTGATGCTGCCACTCTGCCAATCCATCTCGCTGGGGGTCTTCCTCTTTTTCTCTGACCCTCCACCTTACCAAACATGATATCTTTCTCCAGTGACTTATCTCTTCTGACAATATGTCTGGAGTCTGACAAACAAAGTTTGGCCATCCTGGCCTCCAAGGAGCACTCCAAAGAGTACTTCTTCCACTACAGATCTGTTTGTTCTTTTGGCAGCCATTAGCATTTTCAATATTCTCCTCCAACACCATAACTCAAAAGCATCAATTCTACTACGGTCTTCCTTATTCACTGTCCAGCTTTTGCATGCATATGAGGTTACTGAACATACCATGGCTTGGGTCAGGTGCACCTTAGCCCTCAAGCTGACATCTTTGATCTTCAACACTTTAAAAAGGTCTTGTGCAGCAGATTTGCCTAATGAAATATGTCATTTGATTTCTTGACTGCTGCTTCCATGAATGTTGATGGTTGATCCAAGAAGAATGAAGTCCTTGACAACTTCAATCTTTTCTCCGTTGATAAGAATGTTGTTTATTGGTCCAGTGGTGAGGATTTTTGTTTTCTTTACACTGAGATGCAATCCATACCGAAGGCTGTGATCTTTGATCTCCATCAGTAAGTATTTTGAGTCCTCTTCACTTTCAGCAAGCAAAGTTGTATCATCTGCATATCGCAGGTTGTTAATGAGTCTGCCTCCAATCCTGGTGCCATGTTTGTCTTCATATAACCCAGCTTCTTGGGTTATTGCTCAGTATACAGGTTGAATTATTGTTGTTGTTATGTGCCGTCGAGTCAGTTTCAACCCATAGCGACCCTGTATAGGGTTTCCAAGAAGCAGCTGGTGAGCTTGAACTGCCACCCTTGCAGTTCAAATGGCTTTGCAGTCTGGCGCATTAATCCACAGCGTCACACAAGGACTCTCTACAGGTTGAATAAGTATGATGAAAGAATACAACCCTGTCACACACCTTTCTTAATTTTAAACCATTCAGTGTTCCCATGTTCTGTTCGAACATGGTTCATGTACAGATTCCTCATGAGCACAATTAAGTGTTCCGGAATACTCATATTTTGCAATGTTGTCCATAGCTTGTCATGATCCATACAATAAAAAGCCTTTGTGTAGACAATAAAGCACAGGAAAACATCTTTCTGGTATTCTCTGCTTTCAGTCAAGATCCATCGGACATCAGCAATGATATCCCCGGTTCCACGTCTCCTCTTCTAAATCTGGCTTGAACCTCTTGAAGGTCTCTGTCAATGTATGCTTGCAACCATTTCTGTATTACCTTTAGTAAAACTTTACTCCATGGGTTAGCAAAGATATTGTCCGGTGATTTCCGCATTCCGTTGGGTCACCTCTCTTTGAAATGGGCACAAATATGGATCTCTTCCAATCAGTTGGCCAGATAGTTGTTTTCCAAATTTCTTGGCATAGATGAGTGAGTGCCTCCAATACCGCCTCACTTTCTTGAAAGATTTCCATTTTTATTCCATCAATTCCTGGTGACTTGTTCTTCACCAATTCCTTCAATGCACTTTGGGCTTCTTCCTTCAATATCATTGGCTCTTGATCATATGCTACCTCTTGAAATGGTTGAACATCAACCATTTCCTTTTGGTACAGTGACTCTATGTATTCTATCTTCTTTTGATGCTTTCTTCATCATTCAATAATTTGTCCAGAGAATCCTTCAATAACAAAAGTGGAGGCTTGAATTTTTTCCTTCAGTTCTCCCAGCTTGAGAAATAAATACTGAGAGTTTTCTTCCCTTTTGGTTTTTAACTTCAGATCTTTGCACATCTCGTTGTAATATTTGACTTTGTCTTCTTGAGCTGACCTTTGAGATTTCCTATTCATCTCTTGTACCTCCTTATTTCTTCCATTTGCTTTAGCATCTCTACACTGGAGAGCAAGTTTCAGTCTTCCATCCTCACCAGACGGAAGACACAGAAATAAAATTGACTACATCTGCGGAAACAGACTATTGAAAAGTTTCATATCATCAGTCAGAACAAGGCCAGGGGCAGATTGTGGAACAGACCATCAATTGCTCATATGCAAATTCAAA
>NW_006408824.1:653319-678451 GCF_000296735.1 Chrysochloris asiatica
ATGAGAGCCAAAATATGACCTTGAATATATCCCACCTGAATTTAGAGATCATCTGAAGAACAGATTTGATACATTAAACATTAAAGACCGAAGACCAGAAGAGTTATGGGATGACATCAGAACATCATACAGGAGGAAAGCAAAAAGTCATTAAGAAGAGAAGAAAGAAGGAAAAGGTCAAGTCCAGCTTACACATTTCAATATGCCTGCAATGCTAAAATTTTATGCTCATTTACTTTTTGAAGCCTTCTAATGCGCCCTGGTCAGAGTTGTCACTGTTACCCAATTACAGTGACATTTACAATCATGCAACAAGCACATACTGCTGTTGCCAGTGTTTTCATTTTTGTTGCAAAATGCTGTCAAGTCAGTTCCAACTCGTAGGGTGTCCAAGGAACAGCTGCTGGGTTTGAACCGCAAAACTTGTGGTTCAAGAGTCATTGAGTTTTTGTTAAATTTTCTAGTGTTTAACTATAATATTATGGTCATTAGTATTTGTGAGACTACATTAATAACTTTATTGACAATGAAGTAGTAATTAAAGGAAAACCCAAACTCACTTGTCATCAAATCAATTCTGACTCACAGCAACCCTATAGTATAGAGTAGAACTGCTCTAAGCATTTGCGAGGATATAAATCTTTATAGAAGCAGACTGCCTCATCTTTCTCCTCCAGAGCAGCTGGTGGGTTCGAGCGAGCTATAGACCTTTCAGTTAGTAGTCTCATGCTTAATCATTGCACCACTAATGGAAAAGGAGACAATATATATTTTTAAAGCCCTTTGCTGAGTTACTAAAAATGTTGTAATTCAATGTAGAAAGATTTTACAAAACAATTTTGTTAATATTCATATAATCTAAGAAATAATTATGTTTAAGCAACTTACAGCTATTTCATGTTGTTGTTGTTACGTGCCGTCGAGTCAGTTCCAACCCATAGCGACTCTGTACAGGGTTTCTGAAGCTGTAAATCTTTACGGGAGCAGAAAGCCTTATCTTTCTCCTGTGGGGCAGCTTGTAGTTTCGAACTGCTGACCTTGCGGTTCGCAGCCCGATTCATAACCACTATGCTACCAGAGCTCCTTTTCATATATTATACTATGGTTATAATTGATAATAAACATTGACTAAGGAGTCCTGGTGTGGTAGCATGGGCTAATGAGTCATGATGACTGCAAAGTTGTTTGAACTACAAGGTTGGTGGTTCAAGCTCACCAGCTGCTCCTTGGAAACCCTATACAGGATCACTATGGATCAGAATGGACTCAACGACACTTAACAAAAACAACAAGAATTCTTTATATTCTACAATAGGAGGAGGTCCATGAGGGTGGGGCGTGACACCAACCCTAGTGAGAACTTTGAGAGGGCAGTAACACATCCATTGGAGGCATGGGTGGGGCACTGTAGGGTAAGTGCAGGACCGCAAGTTCGTTTTGAACCACAGGTCAGAGATTCAAACTCACCAGTTGCTCCTTGGAAACCCTATACTGGGTCATTATGAGTCTGAAAACACTCAACGGTACTTAACAATTCTTGCTCTCATTACAATGCCCAGGAAATCAAGACCATCAGGGAGAGCCAGGCCAGTGCAAGACCTGCTAGGAGGCTGTCGAGCCCATTCCTTTTCTACTCACCCAGCAGCCTGGTGGCGCTGTGGGCTAGGTGTTGAGTTGCTAACTGCAAGTTTGGTGGTTCAAACCTACCAGCAGCTCTGCTGAGAAAGATGAGTTGTCTGCTCCAGTAAAGATTTACAGCCTCCAAAGCACTACTCGGCAGTGGATTTGGTTTGGTTTGGAGCAGGGTAGTGTGGGAATTTTTGCTTCACTCCTATGTGACTCTGTCCTGTGTTCCGCTCAGCCCTGCATGGGCCACCGTGAAGGATTTCCTATTCCCCTGAGCACCCTCCATCTCACACACACACCCCAAATTAAATAATTTAACTGCTCTATGCAGCCCAGGAGAGCCCAAGCACGGGGTGTGGGTATTGAATGAGTTGGGCCAGGAATGCCTTTTTACCATCAAGTGTGCCAGGGAGCTGTGGCTTCATCACTCTTCTTAACCCCCAACCCTGGGACAGTGGGGTCCAACCTTTCTCTGGGTTGGTGTCCCAAGACAGATGTATGCGTTTGGGCTGGGGTGGGAGTGGGGTACAGAAGGATCAGGGGTCCCTCCGCCCTGGAGCCTACCTCTGACCAGCCAATTCAGCTGTACTTTTTTCTTTTTTCTTTTTAAATTGTGAGGCTTACATGGGAGAACATCAGCTTTACACTCATCCTATCTTATTTCGTCTCATTGTAATGATTACAATCCCCTCTATGCATCATCAAATAACCAAAGGGTACACCACACAGGCCCACTCCCTGGCCGCCAGCATACAGCCCTTCTCCCTCCCTGAGTCCAGTGTCCCCATCCATTCCATCTGTCTACATCATTGTCTCTGTCTCCATCCCTGGCATCACTGCCTCTCTGGGTAGGGACCCACTCTCCATCAATTCTCACTTGATGGACCCAGGGACCTCCTCTCCTGAGCTGCAAAATCAAGCACTCTCCTCCTTTTGTCAAAAAACATCTACCTTTATATTTCCTAACCTCACAGTCAGACCGGATGGCAATTATTCACTATTGTACTACAAGAGTCTTATCCCATTTCCTTTTGCCAGCCCGGTCCCAATGGATTGGAAATCATTCAGTGGTGATTCTACTTTCCCCCGCCCAGTCTGGAACTAGGCTCCCTCTAGAAAGTTTGTAAGCCTTTATAGCCGCCCGCCCCCCCTCCCCCCGCCCATTTTGGGTAGCCAATGTCTAACTTGCCCATTGCTGTCAACCCTATGTACCGAGGGGGTGGGAGTGATCCTCACTGTAAAAATTTGTTCCCTTTTTTGAGCTACTACATCCATAAGTATAGGTAAAGTTCATCACACTGTAGCAGGTTACTCTCTTTTTTTTTCCCCTCTTCTTTCTTTTTCTAGTCGAGTTCTGATCATCTAGCCATCAATGCCAGGTCAAGAGGGTACTATCTGCATGCATTGGTGTTCTTGTGCATAGCCCCTCACTTCATATCAGCTGGTCCCTTCACTCTTCGCCCTAGTCCTCTGTGGCCATGTCACTGCCTCTGTGCCCAAGAATCCCCGGGCTTGCCATACTGTTGGCCATTCAGGTCTTCACCCAGGTTCACAGGGGTCTATTGAATGTGGTCGGGCTTAGCTCACAAATTCATTGCTGTTTTTTCCCTCTCTTCCCCTTATTGGTGACCAACGTGGTCACCAGCCAGACCACATGCCTGCTCATGGATTCTCCTTGAGTCTCAGTCTTGGAAGGGGGTTTGCTCTGAGGGGTCCCGACCACTTGCCCTGATGGCTCCTGGGTGAACAGCTTACTTGTTCTTGTAGTAATCAATCAGACTGCCTTTGTTGGTTTCAGATTTTTCCCGCCAGTCTTTCTTTCACAAAATATCTATGGTTCTTCAAGCCACTCCAGGCTGGTCTGCTCATCCTTTCCAGTGGAAATTTCCTACCTCAGTCAGTTCTGGATGGGGTTCTGGATTCCACCTATGGTCTTGTGCAATGTAAAGGCTCCACAGGAAGCCTCTTTCACTGGGCAACTTCTAGCCCCCTTTAAGGTATTCCAATCAGTTATAGGCTGAAGATGGACTTATAAGCTTTCTGCAGTAAGGATTCTGGCTATTCCTTTCTCCCCCCCTTCCCCCAAGTGTCTATTTTACAAAATGGTAGGCAAGGGAAACCAAGATTCAAAAGACAGCCAAACATCTTAACATCATTCCCCTCTTTTACCCCTTCAAAACATGCCTCAATTCCTGTATGCTGAGCCCTGTTGTTCCAAGGTTGTGCATACATCATTTACCTCTGTTCCACTTAGACCATGCAAACCTGCCTAACTGTTCTTCCATTAGCCTTGTTCTTCCATCATTCCTCTCCCCCTTCTTGTGTATTGCCCCCCCCAAACCAAGCTATTCTGTGTCTATTCCTTACCCTGTGCTCTATCTTCCCCTCCATCCCTCCCTCCCCTCCTCTCATCCCTTACATCCTGGTGATCAGCAAATATATATATATAATTTTTCCCCCTTTTAGTGTGGGTTCTTTTTCCTACTCTTTTACAATAATGGTCTATGCAGTATTTCTCCTTTTGTGACTAATTTCTCTCAGCATAATGTCCTCAGGGTTCATCCATGTTATGTGGTGGCTTGCAGCTTCCTTGTTGTTCTTCAAGATAGCATAATATTCCATTGGGTGTATATACCACAGTTTGTTTAGCCATTCTTCAATTGATGGACACTTAGGCTGTCTCCATCTTTTGGCTATTGTAGATAGTTCAGCTGTACTTTTTAAAGGGAGAGGGGAGATCCACCAGGTTGGTTGCGGTGGGGCCTCAACAACCAAACTGGCCAATCTCCCCTCCCCCTTTAAAGAGAGAGGGGCCTGCAGAGAGCCTGGCCCCCGCCCCCACTCCCAGCGCCTGACCCGGTCAGCTGTACTTTGAAAAGGGGGGATCAGGGCCGGGTTGTCAGCGGTCGTGCCTCCGTTTCCCCAGCGCAGAGGGATGCAGAAAGGGGCGCGCAGAAAGACAGGCCTGCGACCCCCGGAGCTCGGCGCGGCCCCTTTAAGAGGCCCGCCCGCCGCCGCTGCCGCCCCCGGCCCTCCCCTTCCTGCGGCGCCGGGTGCGGGCGGGGCGCGGGCCGGGCTCGGCGGCGGCAGCATGGGCTAGCGGGCCGAGAGGAGCGCACACAATAGCGCGGCCGGCTCCGCCCCGCGCCGCGCTGTGCTGCTCACCTGCTGCCGGGGCGCCGCATTGTTCCCCCGCCGCCGCGCGGTCATGGGGGCCGCTGTGCGCCCCGGGTCGGGCCGGGCCGCGTGAGTCCACGCGCTCCGGCCGGGCCGGGCCGCACCGCGACATGGTGGACCCGGTGGGCTTCGCCGAGGCGTGGCGCGCGCAGTTCCCTGACTCAGCGCCACCGCGCATGGAGCTGCGCACGGTGGGCGACATCGAGCGGGAGCTGGAGCGTTGCAAGGCCTCCATCCGGCGCCTGGAGCAGGAGGTGAACCAGGAGCGCTTCCGCATGATTTACCTGCAGACGCTGCTGGCTAAGGAGAAGAAAAGCTACGACCGCCAACGCTGGGGCTTTCGGCGCGCTGCGCAGCCCCCGGACGGCGCCGCTGAGCCCCGCGCCCCGCGCCCGGTGCCCCAAGACGCCGAAACCGACGAGCCCGAGCCGCGGCCCGACGGCGAGGGCTCCCCGGGCAAGGCCAGGCCCTCAGCGGTGCGCAGGCCGGCGCCGGAGGACCGCGCACCGCCCCCCAGTGTGGCGGCGCTGCGCTCCAACTTCGAGAGGGTTCGCCAGGGCCCCGGGCCGGTGGCGGGGAGCGACGGCGAAAAGCCCTTTTATGTGAACGTCGAGTTCCACCACGAACGCGGTCTAGTGAAGGTCAACGACAAGGAGGTGTCTGAACGCATCAGCGCCCTGGGCAGTCAGGCCATGCAACTGGAACGCAAAAAGGCCGGCGTGGGGGGCGGCGACGCGTCCAGGGCACCGCACCGCGGGCGGGCCTCGGAGAGCGGCTGTGCCCTGGATGGTGACTACGAGGACGCCGAGCTGAACCCGCGCTTCCTGAAGGACAATCTGATCCAGGCCAACGGTGGCGGTGGCAGGGCCCCCTGGCCGCCCCTGGAGTACCAGCCCTATCAGAGTGTCTATGTCGGGGGCCTTATGGGCGAGGGCGAAGGCAAGGGCCCGCTCCTGCGCAGCCAGAGCGCCTCAGAGCCGGAGAAGCGCCTCACCTGGCCGCGCAGGTCCTACTCCCCCCGCAGTTTCGAGGACAGCTGTGGAGGGTACACTCCAGACTGCAGCTCCAATGAGAATCTCACCTCCAGCGAGGAAGATTTCTCCTCGGGCCAGTCCAGCCGTGTGTCCCCTAGCCCCACAACCTACCGCCTGTTCCGCGACAAGAGCCGGTCGCCCTCACAGAACTCTCAACAGTCCTTTGAGAGCAGCAGCCCCCCCACTCCGCATTGCCAGAAGCGTCACCGGCAGGGCCAGGTTGTGGTGGCAGAGGCCACCATCGTGGGTGTCCGCAAGACCGGGCAGATCTGGCCTAGCGATGGGGACAGCTTGCAAGGAGAGCCAGGTAGGTACCCGATGCCACCTTGGATGGGCACACGTTCTTTATGCACATACATTGGCAACCTGCTCGGTAGCCTGCTATAGGCTGGAGAAGGGAATAAAAGAGGAAAAGTGAGGAGGAATCCATCGGTGGACACCTGTGAACTTGATTTTTCAAGTAATCTTGTGGATGGAAGGAGCCCAGGTGGCATAGTGTGTTCAGCATTGCGCAGTAGTTCGAACTCACCAGCCGCTCAGAGAGAAGTAGGAGGCAGTCTGATCTGGTAAAGAATTACAGCTTTGGAAACACTATGGGGCAGTTCTATTCTGACCTAAAGGGTTGCTGTGAGTTGACTCAACTGCAGTGGGTTTTGGTTTGGTTGTGGATGGAAGATCCCCTGGTGGTGATCATGCTTAAGTGCTTGACTGTAATCTGAAGGTGGGCGATTCAAACCTACCCAGCAACACCTCTGAAGAAAGACCTTGTGATCTGCCATTGAAAACCCAATGGAGCACAGTTCTGCTCTGTAACACGGAGTTGGCTGTGTTGTTGTAATCAACTGGATAGGTTTACGGTTTTGGGGTGGCACACACTGTTAAGCACTCAATTACTAATCAAAAGGCTGGAAGGGTCAGTCTGCCTGGAGGTGTCAGAAGAAAGGCCTGTGATCTACTTCTGAAAAACTAGCCATTGAGATCCTTGTGGACACTTATGAGTAACCCACTCGTTGCCCATGGCCAAGCGTTAAGTTAACTTAGGTTGTGAACAGGAAGGACTCATATGGGCTCATTTCCCATCCCCTCCTGAATGCAAATGCTTCATTTCTGGAGTGGAACTAAGAGGAGAGAGTGCTTCTTGAGTTCTAGATCGAAGCCCACCTGTGTGCCTCTGATCTCTGAAAGCTTTAAGGATGGTGTGGAGCTTGGGTCATCTCCATGGTCACTGATCTTTGCCCAGGATATTCCCCCTGCCCTCTCACCCCATTCCTGTATTACCTACTGCCATCAAGTCGATTCTGACTCATAGCCACATTATAGGACAGAGTAGAATTATTCCTTTGGGGATCCAAGACTAAATTTTTATGGAAGCAGACTGTCTCATGTTTTACTAGGTGAGTGGCTGGTGAAATTGAACTGCTGACCTTGTGGTTAGCAGCTCAACACTTAACCCAGTGCATCACCTGAGCTCCTTGTTTCTGAACTGGAGGGATTGTATGACACGTTCAGGGCATCCGGGATTCTCTGGCCCAGCAGGTACAAGTCAGAGCAGGTGAAGGTATGAATTAGAAGGAAGTAAGGTAACAAACAGGCAGGCCTGACTCAATGGGCCACTGGCAGCCATGGGGGAGGGGTGGAGATTTTATCCAGAGCTGTTCTTTCTCCTCATCCTTCTCCATCGTTGCCACCACCAGTGTCTTTTGTATCTTACTCCCCAGTCAATCGTTTGACCTTCAGGAGCCAGCTATGTAACACTTGTGCGGGGTGAAAATATCCCCATGAGGCATTTGGGGGACCTGATTTCGAGATCCAGGCCCAGATTGGGGTTAGGGCCCAGAGTAGGTGGCTGAGAGTGGGGTCCGTGGGCTGGGCTCGGGGGTTGTTTGAGCTGTTGGCACTCCTGAAACCTGGCTTTGCTGAGCAGTTCCAGTTCTCTGCTCCATTGATTTTTCTTTTTCTGCTGATAGAATTGGATATGCTTGGGTTACCAGAATCCTCTTGAAACCAGCTAGGCTATTTTTGGCTGGCCGTTTTTCTGGGATCATTACTCTATCCTGTTTGTTTTGGGGACCTGGAGCTGCTGAACCTCCACTGGCAGCTGGGGTTGGCGGGTGTGTTGTCTCACGGACCTGTGGCCTGGCCCACTGGAGTTCCCTAATTCCCTTGTGTGACTGGAGCGGGGGAGGGGGCTGCAGGCTATAGGATTTAGAAGCTACTTACAGGCACATCAGCTTATTTGGGGTCTGGAAGAGTGCCCGGCTCTGCCTCTGGAGTTACCAGGCATTAGCTCTGTCCTGCCAGCTTTTGGCTGAGCAAGTCATTTCGAACTGTTCCCCAGCACCATGGTGCAGGAAAACATTACTGATAAAGAAGGAAATGAAAGGTGTCCATGGTGAAGTACCATCTGTAATGATGTTCTCTGGCTGGGAAGGGGATTCTGATTTTTCAGCACTCCAGGCCTCATTGGGTAGAATGGGTTCAGCGGGTGTCCCTGTAGGCGCTACCCCTGTGCAGCCTGTTCTCTGGGAACCTCTCACCTGCCATTCTTAGGTTCCACACCAATTTCATAGTATACATCCCGTAAGTGGGCCAGGTGTGACTCTTACAACGCTGGCCCATCTTGTCGGACTTATCTGGATCCTTCTCTGAATGTACTTAAGATCCCATATTCCCGGTCCTATTAGGAGTTCTAGAATCTCAGCAGTTTTAACTCTCGGGGCCTTTCAGCTCTGCTGTCAGCTTATTGTCTCCTCTTGACAGTGGGCTCGGGCTCTGTATTACTGGTCAGGTAGCTGTCTGCTTACTTGTTGACCGATATTCTTTAGATGGCTCTGGAACTTGCTGCTATCTGAAGAGAAACCTTGAGTAGAGCCACTATTTCGGGGAGAGCTTGTTGTGAGGTGCCCTCAAGTCGGTGCCAACTGATAGCAACCCCATGTACAACAGAATGAAACACTGCCCAGTCCTGTATCAGCCTCACAGTTGTTGCTATATTTGAGCCCATGGTTGCAACCACTATGTTAATCCATCTCACTAGGGGCCTTCCTTTTCTTTGTACACCCTCTACTTTCCCAAGCCGGATATCCTTCTCCACAGACTGGTCCCACCTAATCTAATGGCTTGTACATGAACAAAGTCTTGCCATCCTTGCTGTACTTCCAGAATAAGACTTGTTTGTTCTTCTGGCAGCCCGTGGTTTAGTTGGTTTTCTTTGCCAACACCATAATTCAAAGGCCTCATTTCTTCCTTGATTTTCTTTATTTACTGTCTAGCTTTCACATTCATGTGAGATGGTTAAACATACTGTGGTTTGGGTGAGGTGCACGGTAGTCCACAAAGTGACATCTTTGTTCTTAACATTTTAAAGTGGTCTTTTGCAGCACATTTGCCCAACATAATATGTTGATTGATTTCTTGCCTGCTGCATCCATGAGCTTTGATTGTGGACCCAAGGACAGCAGGAAGGGGAAACCACCCTAGTGTTTCACAGCAGATGGTTGTTGTTGTTAAGTGCCATTAAGTCAGTTCCAACTCATAACGGCTCTGTATAGGGTTTCCAAGGAGTGACTGGTGAGTTTGAACTACCGACCTTGTGGTTCAAAACGACCTTGTAGTCCTGTGCTTATCCTACAGTGCCACACCAGAAGTCCTCAGCAGATGGTAGCCCAGATCAAATAACTTCTGAGCCTGTTTAGATGACCAGGCTTGTGTTTCTGAGTTGCGGGTTCCTGGTGTTAAGGGTGGATTCTCCAGGTGGTGCAAATGTCAACATGCTCTGCTATTATCCGAAAGGTTGGAAGTACTGAGTTCACCCAGAGGTACCTTGAAAGAAAGGCCTGGCTGTCTCCTGAAAAGCCAGCTGTTATAAACCCTGTGGAGCACAGTTCTCCTCTGCCATACATGGCATTACCCTGAGTTGGGGTTGACTCATGGCAACTGTTTTTGTTGTTGTTTTCTTTTTGGTGTGTGGTGGTTAGTTGTTCTGTGCTGTGGCGTCGGTTCTGACTCATGTGACCCTGTATAGGGCTTGCAAGGCTGTAAATCTTTACGGGAGCAGAAAACCTCATCTTTCTCCCATGGAACTGCTGGTAGTTTCAAACTGCTGCCCTTGAGATTAGCAGCCCAATTCGTAACCACTACACTACCAGAAGAGCCCCCTGGTTCTCACCACCCCGATGGGGAGGATATAGCCAGGAAGTGACCGAGTTGGAGTTAGGGGTTTTTGTGTTAAAGCAGAGCCTATTCCTTCCAGAATGTGGTAGCCCTGTGGGCATGTTCTACCCACATTTTGGCTTAGTCCAGGGATCCCCCAGCTCCTCACACTCAAAGCCCCCCTGCGGGCATATAACAGACAACTGTGGGCCCCTACTGTGTGCCAGCCCTTTGCCTTTGCACAGTGGAAGGGTGTGGCCCTCACCACCTGGGAGTTTAGAAGTTAATGGAGAGCGTGCCTCATCCTTTATGTGTTCAGGGAAGTTTCTGGAATTGGCAGCATCTGAGCAGTGCCTAGGTCCTTCAGCAGGAGTCAGTGACAGAAGGTAAGGAGGACCTTGAGGAGCCAAAAAAGACCCATTGCTATTGAACCAGCTCTGACCACAGTGCCCCCATATATGTTCAAGTAGAACATGGTTTTTAGTGGCTGATTTTTTGAGAAGCAGATTGCCCGACTATTCTTCAGAGGCTCCTCTGGGTGGATCGGAACCTGCAGCCTTTTGATTGGCAGCTGAGCATGTTCACTATTTCTGTCAGCCAGGAACAGTGGAAGGAAGCAGTCTTGTGGCCCCCCGGCAGCCACCCTCTGTGACTCCAGTCTGTGTGCTTTAGTGAGGCAGAGATTGCTGGCTCGTTTCTGGGTCTCCCTTGGAGCCTGGCTCCATGCCTTCTACATACTAGAAGATCCCTTCTTTCTTTGCACAGCTGCTGGGCTCGGGGTGGCAGCTGGGAAGTGTGCTAGACACTGGGGAAAGCCATATTGGCTATGGCACCTGTCTCCTTCCAGTTCAGACCAGGCATTTTAACTTTCTGTTCAGAGCGGGCTTCGAGCCCTTCTATGAGAAAGAAGACAGAAAACCAAGGTCCTTTCTTCCTTTAAAAAGGAGCCTGATGGTGCAGAGGTTAGGTGCTGTGCTGCTCACTGCTGGGTAGACAATTGAAACCCTCTAATGGCTCCAAGGAAGAAATATGAGGCACTCTGCTTCCGTAATGGTTTATAGCCTCTGAAACACTATGGAGCAGTTCCTCTCTGTGGTAGTTCTATTCTCTAGGGTCTCTATGAATTGGAATCTACTTGATAGCAAGTAGGGTTTTTTGTTTTTCCTTTTTGTGGTGGTTATTAAGTTCTGACTCATAATGACCCTATACAGGATTTCCAAGGAGCAGCTAATGAGTTTGAACCACTGACCTTGTGGTTTAAACCAACCTTGTGGTCCAGTGCTTATCCTATAGTGCCACACCAGGACTCCTTTCCTCCTTTGTTGTTGTTGTTGTTGTGAAGTGCCGTTGAGTCTGTTCCGACCCATAGCGACCTTGTATAGGGTTTCCAAGGAGCAGCTGGTGAGCTTGAACCGCCAACCTTGCAGTTCAAATGGCTTTGCAGTCTGGCGCATTAACCCACAGCACCACACCAGGACTCCTTTCCTACTTTAGAGCTGAGGAATTAAAAAGTATATATATTTTATTGTAGCTGTTGTTAAGTACTGTCAAGTTAGTTCTGACTTATAGCACCCCTTATAGGGTTTCTAATGAGTAGCTGGTGGGTTTGAACCACTGACCTTACGATTAGCAGTCCAGTGCTTATTCTACAGTGCCACATGAGAACTCTATATTTGTCTTGTCATCATTGTTGTTAAATCCATCAAGTTGGTTCTAACTCATAGTGTATGGTTTCCGAGGAGTGGCTGGTGAGCTTGAACTGGCAACTTTGTGGTTCAAACCAACCTCATGGTCCAGTGCTTATCCTACAGTGTCGTATTTGTCTATACCACTGGCATTTCCAGTACCAGCACGGTCACCTATGGTGGACAGGTTTCAGCAGAGCTTCCAGACTTAACACAGACTAAAAGAAGCAATAATTAGCCACTGAAAACCATATGAAGAGCAGTGGAACACTGTCTATTACAGTGCCAGAAGATGGGCCCCTCAGGTTGGAAGGTACTCTAATTTGACATCATGTTTGATAAAAAACAACAAACTGTTGGCGCCACTATAAATATGTTGTGTGCCGTTGAGTTGGCTACAACTCATAGTGACCCTGTATGGGATTCTGAGGAGCAGTGAGTAGGTTTGAACTGCTAATCTTGTCTTTAGCAGTCCAGTGTTTATCTTACAGCACCACACCAGGGTAAATATAGATGCTCAATGAATATCCTCAAGGGATTGAATGGGGAGAGGTGGCTGCCTTGGAAAAAGAAAAACCAAACCAAATACCCAAGCTCACTGCTGTCAAGTTGATCCCAGCTTGGTAAAGGAGAGGGTCATCGCAAAAGAAGATCCTCAACAAGATGGGTTGATAACAGTGGCTGCACCTGTGGGCTCAAATATAGCAACAATGGTGAGGATAGTGCAGGACTAGGCAATGTTTCATTCTGTCATGCATGGGGTTGCTGTGAGTCAGAAGTGATTCGACAGCATCTAACAACACAAATATATGTAAAAACATTTGCAAGTTGATCAGTTTTTACATGTACTGTTCAGTGACATCGATTACGTCTGTCATGTTGCATAGCCTTTATCCCTATCCTTTAACAGATAATTCCACCACCGTGAGTAGAAACTCGGTGCCCCCAAGCTTTGTCTATGTATCTACCTCCCACCTACCCCTATTAGCCACTAATAAACTTTGCTCTCTGTATACTTGCTTATTCTGATATGACTTATTTCATGTCAGTGGGATCCTATGTTTATCATTTTGTGACTGGCTGACTTTGTTCAGTATGTTCTGAAAGCTCGTCCATGTTGTTGTAGTTAGCTACTGTTGCGTTGACTTGGACCCATAGTAACCCCATGTTCCACAGAATGAAACATTGCCTGATCCTGCTGCCTCTTCAGAGGCTTGGTATGTTTGTCTCTATTGTTGTGGCCACTGTGTAAAGTAGATTACTAGTCCTTCCTAGTCTGCTGTAGATTGGAAGCTTGCTGAAACCTGTTTACCAAGGACCTTACAGCTGCTATTGGAGATACCGGGGCGTAGCTTCCAGCATCACATTAACACGCATACCCCCACAGTAAGACAGACTGACAGATCATTGGTGGAGTCAAACTGTAGGTCTGAGTTTGGGTCTGAGTTCATTTTTAGAATCAAGGTACTGGGTGGTGCCTAAATTAACTTTGAATCTAGTGGGAGCTTTTGAATCTGGTTGGAATATAACTGCTGTGGTTCAAATAGGTTTTGTTTTTAATGAATTAATTTTTTTATTGTGGTGAGAATATACACAACAAAACATAAAACAATTGTGTGGTACTGGGGGTTAATGCGCTGAACTGCAAAGTCGGTTTGAGCCGCAAGGTCGTTGGTTCAAGCTCACCAGTCACTCCTTAGAAACCCTATACAGGAATCTCTATGGGTTGGAAACAACTCAATGGCATATAACAACAACAACAAATAACGTACTATTGATTACATTCTTCATCGTTCATAGCCATCTCTCTTCATTTCCAACTCATTCCACCACCCTTACCATAAACTCAATGCCTAGAAGCAGAATTTCCCCTTCTGTCCCCTCTGATAGCCACAGGGTTTCGGTGTACTTTGCTTATTTCATGTAAGTGAGAGATACAGTATTTGTTCTTTGGTATCTGACTTAGTTCACTCAGCATGATGCTTTCTAAGCTCTTTTGCGTCTTGGCATACATTGGGACTTCATTTCTCTCTGTGGCTGCATAGGACTCTTTTGTACATTTAGACCACAGTTTGTTCACCATTTATTTGTTGAAGGCTCACATAGGATTCTGAAGTTAACTTAGAGCATGTTCTGAACCTTAACTCCCCATCTCTGATTCCTAATTGGGCTGTTCTCTTTTGGAAAACACCTGTTGGGCAGTGGCTCTTTGGAGTTCACACACACTGTTTTTGGAGTAAGCCTATGAGTCCTTCGGTGGGCACCAAGGCAAGGGCCACTGTGGCAGGGAGAGATGGTGCCTGTATTGGCCTGCCCAGGTGGGTGTAGAAAAAATTGGAGTGAAGTGTCATTGGGGGTAGCCAGATGTTGCTGAGGAGTGTGTTCCTATGTGAGGGGCTCCACAGCTCTCTCCTTACTTACAGAGTCATGTTTCAGATGGGCCTTTTCCAAGCCCTTTCCATCTTTGGTTCTTTTAACTTTTCCCTTAAGTTATTACTAATATATTTTTCGTGCTCTTCTTTATCTTGATTTAAACCTACTTTTCCTTGGTGGCCCAGTGGGTTAAGTTTTGGGTTGCTCATCGAAAGATCAGTAGTTTGACGACACCAGGTACTCCAAGGGAGCAAGATGGGGCTGTCTATTCCCTTAAAGATTTACATCCTCAGAAGCCCTCTGAAACAGTTCCACTCTGTCCTCTAGGGTCGTTGAGTCAGAACTGACTTAGCAATCATGAGTTTTTAAAAATAATGGGCAGTAGGTTTTCTGGAGACAATGGTGGCACAGTGGTAGCATACTTGCCTTCAATGCAGGAGGCCTGGGTTTGAGTCCCAGCCAATGAATTGCCTACACAGCCACCACTCACCTGCCACTGGGGGCTCGTGTGTTGCTATGAAGCTGAAGAGCATTCCTCAGAGTTTCCAGACTAAGACAGACTAGGAGGAAAGGTCTGGAGAGCCGCTTCCCAAAATCAGCTGATAGAAACCCTATGGATCTTACAATGGTCTGATTCACAATGACCATGGGAATAGCCCAGGACTGGACAGCATTGGATCTGTTGTGTATGAGGTCAGAATGAGTCGGGGACTGACTTGACGGCCACCCATAGCAACACCACCACCGCTACGGGTCCTCAGCTTTGCAGGCTTTGGAGGTTATCTAGCTGTTTATTAGTCTTCCTTCCATGCTGTGATGTGACTCTCCCTGAATTTTCAGATGGGGGCCTGCTAATGAGCCCTTTTGGGTTCTGGCCTTTTCTGCTGTGACCTTGCAGAATGACAGTGGACAGGGCATTTGGCAGATGCCCGAAGGAGTGATGACTGGCTGTTCCAGACGTGATTACCTGAGGCCGAGGGTGGAAGATGGCGCCACCCTGTGTGTAGTAAAGATGACTTTTCACTTTAATGCTGGCCCTCATGTTTGCCCTGGAAACCTCCTTGTGAAGTGGTGGAGGAAGATTATGATAATTATATGACTCGGACTGAGGGGGTGTGAGAAGATACACAGGCTCTGCAGCTGCGTGGATGGTGTGAGAGGGGGACCCAGAGGGCTGCCCCAGAGGTCATGTGCTGAGAACCACCAGCAGTCCTCAGCAGCAGGTGTTTTCAGTCTGATGGGGAGACAGCTACATGGAAATCATGTCGTCACCAACCTGGGCTGAGAGATTGGGGCAATGCTTCCCTGATTTGATTGCAAAGCCCCTGGAGAGAGAGATGCCCTAATGCTTGAGCAGTTTTGCAGAGGACCCTCCTTCCAGCAGGCGATGTGTGAAGAGATAACCCATTGGAGGGTCACTGCTAGTCTACCCAGCAGCCAGAGGGTGGGTGGTTCCAGTGTGGGTAGAGGGAAGAGGCAGAAGGATGCTGGGAGCCTGTGTTGATATGATAATTATATGCTCAGATGTGTGGCCTAGAGGGCAAGGTGGGGGACCATAGAGCACTGAGAAGGCCCAGACACCAAGGGCTGAAGGGACCCTGGCATAAGGAGAGGCTGGCTGCACCAGTCATAGCCAGAGCCACCCAGGCAGAGCGGGCACGGAGCAGCTGAGGGCTCATCCACTCAAGTGCCACTTAGGGAAAGGCTTGCTTCACTGTGAGGGCCCAACCCTCTCCTGTGCTCAGATTGTTGGTGTAAACTGGTGTGCTAGTGCGGTAGGCAACATATTTGGCATGTTGTTGCTGGTCGCCATTGAGTCAGCTCTGATTCATGCAGACAATCTTAAGGGTCACAAGGAAACATTGCTCAGCCCTGGGCCACCTTCATATTGACTGCTAAAGATTTTCCTAGTTTACATTGACCTGTACTTTATCAGAGACTGGTTTTTCCCTATAACATTTTCAGAGTAAACCAAGCCTCACCTTCCTCACTTCTAAGGAGCCGTCTGGTTGTACTTCTCTAAGCCAGACTAGTTGATTCTTCCGGCAGTCCACAATATACTCAGCGTTCATCATCAACACCACAATTTGTATGCACCAATTCTGTGTTTCTTCATCTAGCTTTTGAATGCATATGAGGGGATTTAAAAGACATGGCTTCAATCAGACACACCTTAGTCCCCAAAGTGGCATCCTTATTTTTAAACACTTTCAATAAAGAGGTCTTTTGTGCAACTGCTTTGCCAAGTATATCATTTAATTTCTAGACTGCTGTTTCCATGGGCATTGACTGTGGATTCAAAGAGAATGAAACCATTGGCTGTTTTAGTTTCTTCATGTGTCATGTGGTTTATGGGGTAAGATAAGACATGCTGATAATCTGTGGAAGGTAGAAGACCACTTGTTCCAAGCCCACTTTTGGGGGGAAATTGGTGGGAGCTGGGTGGAGAGGGGGCAGAAGCCCGCTTAGTTCTACATGCAGAGACAGGGAGGGCGATCAGCAGGGGATAGTCATCTCCTGTACATCTCACGCCAAGGAGACCAGGGACCACCGAGGTCTTCTAACCAACATTCGCTCCTTCTTGTCGTGATATGCTTCCCTGGGTGGTTCTTACATGTCACAAATACAAAATGTGTGCTTCTGTGTTGCCCACACAAGAAAGCCAGTGGCCTCATCGGCAACTGGCCTGAAGACACATGGGGCCAGGGTCCTTGGACCACACACTGGAGTCTACCAGACCTGTGTCAGGCCCCTGCTGGGCTACAGCCACCCTGTGTGTTGGGATGGCCTTTGCCCTCCTCAGGGGACATAGAGGTGGATGGACTGGCAGTGTCCCTGAGCTTGAGACTTTTATATATATATATATAATTATAGTGAAATATGGAGTCCTGGTGTGGCGTTGTGGGCTAATAAGTCAGACTGCAGAGTTGTTTGAACTACAAGGTTGGTGGTTCAGGCTCACCAGCTGCTCCTTGGAAACCCTATACAGGGTTGCTTTGGGTCAGAATCGACTCAACGGCACTTAACAACAACAACAATGGCGAAATATAGGAATGGGCTTCAGAAGGTTCATGGAAAAATGGAATTACAAGATAATGGAATTTTACCATAAGCTTTTTGAAGCCCCCTGGTCTTTAACAATAAAGTTGCCATTTTAATCATTTTTTCAGTGGACTGTCCAGTGACATTATTCACACTCACCATGTTGCGTAACCAACACCAGTATTTGCTTCCAAAACATTTTTGTCACCCCACACAGAAGCACTGCACCCATTAAGCTATAACTCTCCATCTTCAAAGCACCCCAAAATAGTAACCACAGACTGCTTTCAAGGAGTCCTGGTGGCACAGTGGGTTAAACATTGGGCTATTAACGTCAAGGTCAGTGCTTCAAACCCACCAGCTGCTCCACAGGAGAAGATGAAGGTAGTCTGCTCATGTAAGGATTGTCAGCCTCGGAAACCCTAAGGGACAGTTCTAATCTGTCCTATAGGGTCACTGTCTGTTGGAATTGACTCAGTGGCAGTGGGTTTTTGGAATCTACTTTCTGTCTCTATGCATTTGCCTTATATGGGCATTTCATATAAGTGGTATCATACTGTGTCATTTTGTGTCAGACTTATTTCACTCAGCATGGATCAGAGTTTTGCTTCTCTTTATGGCTGAGTGACAGTCCCACTGTGCAGACAGACTACACTGTGCTAATCCATCATCTGTTGGCAGACAACGTGAGCTTGACTCAACAGTGCTATAGGGAACACTGGTGGCCAGGTCTCTAGGGTGTGTACCTAGCAGTGGAATTGTTAGGTCCTATGGCACTGTGGGCTAATGCGTCAGACCGCAAAGTTGTTTGAACTGCAAAGTCAGTGGTTCAAACTCACCATCTGCTCCTTGGAAACCCTATACAGGGTCGCTATGGGTCGGAATTGACTCGACAGCACTTAACAACAACAATAACATGGTAATTTTATGGAGTCCTGATGTGCTGTGAGTTAATGCTCTGGACTGCAAAATCGCTTGAACCACAAGGCCAGTGGTTCAAGTTTACCAGCTGCTCCCCAGAAACCCTGTACAGGGTTGCTATGGGTCAAAACCGACTCAACGACTCTTAATAACAACAACATGGTGATTTTGAAGTCCTGGTGTGCTGTTGGTTAAAGCACTGGACCGCAAGGTCGGTTTGAACCACAAGGTTTGTAGTTCAAACTCACCAGTTGCTCCTCAGAAACCCTATATAGGGTCACTGTAGTGCTGCAGGATAATGCGCTGGACCGTAAGGTCAGCTTGAACCACAGGTCAGTGATTCAAATCCACCAGCTGTTCCCCATAAACCCTACACAGGGTCTCTATGGGTGACAGCACTAAACAACAACAATGAGCCAGAAGAGACTCGAAGGCATTTGATGATAATAGCAGTCACAGTGGTCATTTTATGTTCAACTTTTTGAGGAATCACTGAACTCTTTCCCATCGCGGTGCACCATTTTATCAATCCCACCAGCAATGCAGAAGTGTTCCAGTTTCTCCTGACCAACACTTGTATTGCCCACCTTTTGATCTTAGCTATCTTCCTCGGTGTATAGTGGGATCTCACTGTGATTTGGATTTGCATTCGAACTGAGCTGCTAACCACAAAATCAGCAGTTGAAACACACCAGCTGCTGCCTGGGAGAAAGATGAGGCTGCCTTACCCAATACTGATTTACAGCCTTGGGAACACTGTGGAGCATGTCTGCTCTGTCCTGTAAGATTTCAGTGAGTCGTCATCAACTAGACTATAGTGGGTTTGCTTTTGCTTTTTTAATGACAAATAATGCTGGGTAACTTCTCACGTGCTCATTGCCCACTTGTATATTTGGGAAAATGTCAATTCAAGCCCACTGCCTATTTTGTGATTTGGTGGACTTGTGACTTTGGGAGGTGGGGGCTTGGGAGCCAGGAACCGGGGGAAGAGAGAAACAGGTTGATTTTTCTCATGGTCTCCTCACCACACCCCAAGTTGGCAGAGGGAAGGTGAAAACCACTTCGCTCAAGTTTTTGTGGTTATGGGGCTTGAACAAAGGAAGTACAAACCACAAACCTTCATATTTGTTATGAAAGGAGAGAGTAGAGAAGCCCTGAAAATCCAGTCCTGGCTGAATATTCCAGGGGTTTTCAAATCCAACTGGAGGCTTCACCATTTGTGCAGCACAAGAGAAGATGGGTACAAGAGGGCTAGCCTTAGCCAGGTACCCTGAGGCCATGGAACAGATAGAGTTGCATGCATGATTAGTGCCATGTATGCTACTACAATGTCTATGTGAAAACTGTTAAATTGCAGCATGGTATGTTACTGTTGTTAGGGGCCTGCAAGTTGCTTCAAACTCAAACTAACCTCAAACTGCTGAGTCCTGTACCAGCTTCACAATTCTTGCCACATTTGAACCCATTGCTGCAGCCTCTACTTTGCCAAGCATGATGTCCTTCTCCAGGGACTGGTTGCTTCTGATACCTTGTCCAAAACAGGACAGATGAAGCCTCACCATCCATGCTTCTAAGGAGCATTCTGGCTGTACTTCATCTAAGACATTTTGTTCAATATTGTTTAATATTCTTTCCCAGCACCATCATTGAAAGACATCAGTTATTTTCTTTGGTCTTCCTTACTTTTTAGGAGGGCTTCAAGAATTTTGTATAAAGATTCCATTGTATTTTAATTTTCATTTTTCCAGGAACTTTTTGAAGCTGCCTGGTATATATACATATTTTTTCACCAATAAACAGTTGAAAAAAGAATCAAACAACATTCCTGTGGAGCTTTGTGGACACTTTGGGATCGCTGAGCATCTCTTAGGGCCAGGGGGTCTTTCTGTTACTGGCCCATGGTGACCACTACTATTGTTGCCCCCATCTATGCCTGACGCCCCTGTTGAAGGACTGTGATAGACCCCAGCTCCAGAAATAGGCTTATGCTGAGATGCCTCCAGGAAAGGTTCTGGGATGAAGGTTCTCTCTCCTCCTAAACAGGGTATTGCCTTTGTGGAGAGTGCTGGAGTTGAACGGCTTTATTGAGACATAACTTCATAAACCATCCAACTCACCCATTTATGAAGTTTAGTTTGACGGCATTTGTTGTATTCAGCGGTCCAGGTGCATCCGTCACCACAGTCAGTGTTAGTACGTTAGAACATTTTTATCACTTCCCAAAGGGGAAACCCATAGCTTTTACCCTCCACCCTCTGCCTCCCAGCCTCCCCCAGCTCCTTAGCCCTGACAGTCACTAATCTATTCCCTGTCTCTTGGTTCGTCTCTTCTAGACTTTGCCTGTACGAGGGGACTTCAAAAAGTTCAAGGAAAAATTCCATTCTCTCTTTTTTTTTTTTTTTTCCCCCAACTTTTTATGAATTAAGTGAAGGTTTACAGAGCAGATCATCAGTTTTGCATTCAACAAATCATATACTTTGCTTCATTACATGGTTGCAATCCCCTCCATGCACCAACAGCTAGCAGCATTTACCTTGATTCACTCAACTATTGCATTCTTCACTGTGTTTCCTGCTACCATCGTTTTTCCTTTCACTCTTCGTGTATATTGCCTGTCTTGTCACCCGTGTTAACATGTGTCTGTCTACTCTTTAGCCCTGGTGTGGTGCTGTGGGTTAATGCATCAGACTGCAAAGCCATTTGAACTGCAAGGTTCAAGCTCACCAGCTGCTCATTGGAAACCCTATACAGGGTTGCTATGGGTCGGAACCGACTCGACGTCAGTTCACAGCAACAACAACCCTCTAACTCATTCTGTTTTTCCATGAAAAATTTTGAAGCCCCTCATATATTCTGTGGCTTTTTGTATCTGGCGTTTTTCCCAGAGCAGAGTGATTCCAGAGTCATCCATGTTGTAGTGTGAGTCAGTACTCCTTTCCTATGTGTATGTGGTCAAATATATATAACAAAGCATTTTCCAACTCTGCTATTTTTACAAGTACAGCTCAGTGACATTGTTCACTCCCAGCATGCTGTGCCACCCTCACCTCTATCTAGTTCCAAATTCTTCCATCACCATTCACAGAAATCAGTGTCCTCCTACTCCCCAAGGAATGATTCCTCCTTCC
Organism: Chrysochloris asiatica; assembly: GCF_000296735.1. Taxonomy (NCBI): domain Eukaryota; kingdom Metazoa; phylum Chordata; class Mammalia; order Afrosoricida; family Chrysochloridae; genus Chrysochloris; species Chrysochloris asiatica. The sequence continues at coordinate 674,458 of NW_006408824.1, forward strand.
CTTCCTTCTCTCCCCTGATAACCATTAATAACCCAAAAACCCACTGCCGTTGAGTCGATGTTGACTTGAGTGACCCTACAGGACAGAGGAGAGTTGCTCCCTAGGGTTTTCCAGACTGTCAACCTTAGCAGAAGCAGGCTGCCTTATCTTTCTCCCATGGAGTGGCTGGTGGCTTCAAACTGCTGACCTTTCACTTACCAGGGCTTCTTTGGGCTCTGTGTATTTGTCTACTTCATAGGATCACACTCTGTTTTTCCTCTTGCAACTGGCTGATCTTTCTCAGCCTACGTTTTCAAATCCATCCCCATTGTGGGAACTTCAGAATTTGGTTTCTCTTGTTTGGCTGAGGAGTATTCTGTTGTATGTATGGACCGCATTTTGTTGGTCCTTTTACCTGTGGATGGATATTTAGGTTCTTGGCACTTCTTAGCTACTGTGAACAGTCTACAGTGAATGTTGAGCTCAACCCTGCCTTCTGCTGAATTAGTCACACTGCAGAATTTCTTTGTAAGCAGGTGGTCCCCTCTGTTATTGGCTGGTGCCCTTGACCCCTAGAGCAGACTGGTCAGACCTGCCTTTGTGGATTAGGAGGAGGTCCTTGGTGGACTGATAGATCCTCCTCGCCTCATCTTGGCTTCTGGGAGAGCACTCATGGCCACTGTGGATTTGCCAGGGGCCAGGGCAGTGGACCTGAGCGGCTGAGCATGTTCCTCAGCTCCCAGCACCGATGGCATCTCTACACATCTGTCCAGTCTTCCATTCAGGGACTGAAAGGCTGTGATCTCCCCTGGCCTTTCCTGTTCTGGGCAATGGCTGGGCAGGAGTCCCAAGAATCCTTGACTGAAAGTCTCCCTTGGTGCCCCCATGAAGAAGCAATTGGGATCCTGTAGCTAAGTGCCCTGAAGTTTCAGGAAGGGCACTGGGAAGTGATTAGAGACTGTTCCCAGGCCTCATTTGGACTCATCCAGAGTTTTATAGGCCCACCCAGTGTCTTGTGGGGTGAGCTGTTGGTACTGTACCTGCCTCCCCATCCTCCTGTAAGTCCCAGGACCCCGTGTTTGCATTCCTACCTTCACTTCTGGGTACAGACCTAGAATTGGAATTGCTGGGTCACGTGGTAGTTCTTTGTTCAGCCGTTTGAGGAAACGGTGGCTGCCCTGTTTTACATTGCCACCAGCAATGGACCAGAGTTCTAGTTTCAATGTTTCATAGGAGGTAGAGTTGACAGGAAACCGCTGGTCTGTTATCTAGCAGGGTGTTCACTATGGGGGTGTTCACTATGGGGGTCTCTCCTCGTCACAGAGACGAGGAAATATACAGACTTATCCTGAGCCAGAAAGACTCACCCGTAGCTAGGCTGCCAGGAGCTTGCAACACCTGGCAGACAAAGCTCAGCTTGCAGGTGCGGTACCAGTGGTATCCCTGAAGGAGCCTCATACATCTGGCTGTTTGAGGAAAGAGGGCAGGTGTCCCAAGCAGTCAAGACTCCAGTGGGCAAGAGCTCAGAGGCTGGAAAGGGTCTCATGTACTCAGAAACCACAGCATCTGGTTGCGTTCTCAGGGTGGGCTGGGCTGTGGCTCCTTGCAAGGACTGGCTTCTCACCTTGACCAACACCCCATGACAGGTCACCAGAAGTCCAGAGCTTGGCTGTGCTCCTGGAGGCTCTGTGTACTGGTCCTGGTATACTGTGGTCTTTCTCTGCTTCCTGCTGCTGAAACCTGTGCAGGCTCTGCGCTATCTATGGCGAAGGGTCAGGAGAGGGGTGCTTTTGACCTGGCAGAAATGAAGTGGTGGGTCTCCACTCTGGCTGCCATGTAGATCACCTCTGTTACAGAGAAGTCACACACGCACACAAGCTTACATACACAGTGTGCACACACACGCCTGCACATATGCTTGCACACACAGTGTGCATGCACATATGATTTGACCTGTACACTTACACGTGCATGCACACATGCCTATACGCACACGCAGCTGGCCCGCCTCTGCAGAGTGTGATTCCTGAGTCTGCTCATGTTTTCTCTCATTGTCACAGTTTCTGTAGGTCGGGACTCTGGGAGTGACATAGCTGGCTGCTCTGCACAGGGCTGTGTTCCCATCTGTGTCTAGTTCACTTGGGTCAGTGTCAAAATTGAGGTCCTGGCAGCTGCAGGGCTGAGGGCCCCAAGTCCTGGCTCCTGGAGGCCGCCCCTCCCACAGAATTCATGGCACAGCTGCAGGCACTCTTCCTCCCAGTGAGACTGGGTTTTCTAGAAAACTTCACAGGTGGTTTTACTGTGTAGCCAGGGATGAGGAGCCTGGGACTCTATCAGCAGTAACCACTAGGTTTGAAAAGCTGATGTGCAGAAGAGGGGAATAGGTGGAATAGGTCTGTTGTTAGTGACTAGAAGCTTCGAGGAGACAAATTTTTGTTCAATGTTAAAGATGCTCTCCTTTTTTTTTTTTTTACTGTATATAATGATATTTTGTGGTAATTGCTGTGGAGTTGGCTCCAACTCAGGGTGACCCCGTGTAGAAAAGAATGGAATATACGTACTAGGAGGCTTCGAAAAGTTCATGGGAAAATTCCATTATCTTTCAATTCCATTTTTCCATGAACTTTTTGAAGCCTTTTTGTGTACTCATGTAAGTGTTTGTACAGGGAGGGCTTAAAAAGTTCGTGGGGAAAATGGAATTAAAAGATAATGGAACGAGCAGACCAGCGTGGAGCGGCTAGAAGAACAGAAGATACTTCTTGAAAGAAAGATCTACAGGAAAAATACAAAACAATAGAGGCAGATGGACTGTTACTACAAAAACAAACAAGTTGCTTGCCCAGTGGTCTGGTCCCCTCAGTGCAAACCCTCTTCCAAGAATAAGACTCAATGGGAATACACGCTCTGATTGGTGACCATGCTCGTCACTGATAAGGGGAAGTGAGGGAAAAACAGCAATGAAGTGGCGAGCTAAGCCCTACAATGAATGTGGAGAGTGAAGCTTTCAGCTGATAAAAAGAGACGGCATATGCACAAGAACACCCACACTTGCAGATAATACCCACTTGACGTGACTTCAATGACTGGATGATCAGAGCTTAACCAGAAGAAGAAAGAATAGGAAAGAAAGAGTAATCTGATACAATGTGATGAACTTGACCTACACCTATGGATGCAGTAGCTCAAAAGAGGGAACAAATCATTACAGCAAGAATCATCCCCACCCCCTCCACACACAGAGTAGACAGGGATGGGCAACTTGGACATTGGCAACCCAAAATGGACGGGGGGAGGGAAGCTACAAAGGCAAGAAGTGACTGGCTTACAAGCTTTCAAGAGGGAACCTAGAGCCAGGGGGCCTGGAGGAAAGCAGAATCTCCAGTGAGTTACTATCCAGTCTGTCTAGGCGGAGCTGATGAAATGAAATGCAGATGGGTCTCTTGTGATACAATAGTGAATAATTGTAATCAGGACTGATTGTGAGAGTTGGAAATATAAAGATAGACGTTTTATAGCAAGGAAGGGAGTGATTAACTTTCCAGTTTAGGAATGGAGGTCCCTAGGACCATCAACGGAGAAAAGCCAAGAGCGGGACCCTACCCAGAGAAGCAGTGATGCCTGAGAGGGAGGCAGGGAGGCAGAGACGATGACGTGGAGCGATGGAGCAGCTGGGGACTTAAGATCCAGAGAGGGAGAGCTACTGTGTGCTGAAGACTGGGGCGGGGGGTGGTGGTGGTGTAGGGGGCAGGCTTGCAGGGTATATACCCTTTGGTTGGTTGATGATGCATGGAGGGGATTGTAACCATGACAATGAAATGATATACGATGGAATGAATGTAAAACTAATGTTCTCCCATGTAAACTATTTATAATTCACAATAAAACATTAAAAAAAAAAAAAAGATAATGGAATTCTTCCACAGACTTTTTGAAGCACCATGTATGTATGTGTATGTATATATGTATGTATGTGTGTGTGTGTATATATATATATATATATATATATATATATATA
>NW_006408824.1:678551-702094 GCF_000296735.1 Chrysochloris asiatica
TATGTATATATGTATGTATGTGTGTGTGTGTATATATATATATATATATATATATATATATATATATATATATATATAAAGAGAGAGAGACATGCACACAGATATAGATAGCTATACACATATATATTGTTGTTGTTAGTGCCTGTGAGTAGATGCTGACTCATAGTGACACTGTATGGGATTTCCTAGAGTATAGTCTTTACAGGAGCAGAAAGCTTCATCTTTCTCCCTTGGAGCTGCAGGTAGATTCGAATCACCAACCTTGTGGTTCATAGCTCACGTGTGTGTGTGTGTGTGTGTGTAGCCCGGTTTTCGAGACTATAAATCTTTAAGGGACCAGAAAGCCTTATCTTTACCCCCTTGGAACAGCTGGTAGTTTCTAACTGCTGACCTTAAGGTTAGCAGCCTGACTTATAACTACTATGCTACCAGAGTTCCGTTTATATGTGTGTATTGTTGTTATTAAGTATCGTGGAGTCGGTTCTCACTCATAGCAACCCTGTACAGGGTTTCTGAGGCTGTAAATCATTATGGGAGCAGAAAGCCTCATCTTTCTGCCGCGAAACAGCTGGTAGTTTCTAACTGCCGACCTTGAGGTTAGCAGCGTGGTTCGTAACCACTATGCTACCAGAGCTCCTTATGTATATGTATACATACATATGTGTACTTATGTATATACTCCTGATGTGGTGCTGCAGGATAGCATGCTGCACCATAAGGTCAGTTTGAACTACAAGGTCGGCAATTCAAACTCATCAGCTGCTTCTCGGACCCATAGCAACCTTGTATAGGGTTTCCAGTGAGCCTGAACTATTGACAACTGACTTTGCAGTCCAGTGCATTAACCCACAGCGCCACACCAGGACTCACTCTCACTCTCTCTCTCTCTCTCTCTCTCTCCATATATGTGTGTGTGTGTGTGTGTGTGTGTGTGTGTATGTATAAAAGGAGCTCTGGTGGCGTAGTGGTTATGAATCGGGCTGCTAATCTTAAGGTCAACAGTTCAAAACTACCTGCTGTTTTGCTGGTGAAAGTTGAGGCTTTCTGTTCCTATAAGGAACTCTGGTAACATAGTGGTTACAAATTGGGCTGCTAACTTCAAGGTCGGCAGTTCGAAACTACCAGCTGTTCCGCGGGAGAAAGATGAGGCTTTCTGCTCCTGTAAGAATTTGCAGCCTCAGAAACCTGTACAGTGTCGCTATGAGTTGGTTCTGACTCTACGGTACTTAACAACAACAACAACAAAGATTTACAGCCTCGGAAACCCTATACAGGGTCACTCTGACTTGGGACTGACTCCATGGCACATAACCACCACCATGTATATATAAGGAGTCTTGGTGATAACAATGGTGTAAGCAGGTAAGCATTTGGCTGCTATTTGAAAGGTAGTTTGAACCCACAAATTGCTCCACAGGAGAAGGATGAGGCAGTCTTCCTCTATACAGATTGATAACCTCAGAAACCCGAAGGAGCAGTTCTACTCCTCTTTTCTATAGAGTAGCTCTGAGTTGGAATTGGCTCACTGGCAGTGGATTGGTTTTGGTTATAATACACATTTATATGATCATTGATATGTAAGTTCTCATGTGAAAGCTGCTGTGGATCCTGATACCTCTCAGCCTAGGGCCTCACCTTCCAGTATTACACAGGATACTATACTGTTATGATCCATGGGTTTTCATTGACTGATTTTGAGAAGCAGATTGCCACACCTTTCTTCCTCATTTGTCTTAGTCTAGGAATTCTGCGTATATCTGTCCACCACAGGTGACCCTGAAGGTATTTGAAATACAGGTGGCATAGTTTTTATCAACATGTAAGCCACCACGATAGGACAGACTGACAGGTGGGTAGTAGACTCATACAATCATGTTGTTAAGGGCCGTTGAGTCGTTTCTGGCTCATAGCAGCCTTGTATAGGGTTTCCAGGGAGCGGCTGGTGGGTTTGAACCGCTGATCTTGTAGGTAGCTGTCCAGTGCTTATCTTTCAGTATCAATTTTATGCAGCTCAGAACTTGCTATTGAGTTAAGAAACATTATCAACTAACATGAGCATTTTCTTTTATTATTAATATTTAGTAAGCACTATTTTTAAGGAAGCCGTTGTGTGGCATTGTAGCATAAAGTACTGAACAGATAACCACAACATTGACAGTTCACACCTACCAGTCGCTCTTGGAAACCTTATACAGGGTCACTGTGTGTTGGAACCGAGTGGGCAGTACACAATACAGCAACATGTTTAAGGACCACATTATTACTTTGTATAGAGTTTTAGTTTATCTAATTTGAGTGAATTGTGTTGGATATTTGGAATGTTTCCTGCGTGTGTTGTTGTGAGGTGCCCTGGTCCCGCGCCTTCTCCAGAATCAGTGCTATGTTTGAGCGCATTGTTGATGGCCACAGTGTAGCCTTCCACTCATTCTTGCTGACCCACCACTTCACCAAACATCAGGGCCCTTTTTAGCAATTGGTTTTTCCAAAGTAAGCGAGGCCAAGTTTCACCATCCTAACATCTAGGAGCATTCTGATTATACTTCTTACAAGACAGGTTTGTTCCTTCTTTTGCCAGTCCATGGTATATTATGTGTTCTTCAACACCATGATTCGAATGCTTTTACTCCTCTGTCTTCCTTTTTCATTATCTAGTCTTTATGTGCATATGAGGAGATTGAAATACTATGGCTTGGGTTTGGCATATCTTAGTCCTCAAAGTGATATCTTTGCTTTCCAACACTTTGAAGAGATTTTTCTAAGCAGATTTGTCCGATGCAATATGTCATTTGACTTTTTCCATAGGCATTGCTTGTGGATTCAAGTAGAATGCAGTTCTTGACACCTTCAATTTCTTCACTGGTTGTTGTTTAAGCCCTTTGGAGTCATTCCAACTCATAGCGACCCCGTGTGTGCAACAGAATGAAACACTGCCTTGTCCTGTGTCATCCTTACTACTCTTGGTTTATTTGAGCCCATTGTTTGTCAGTCCATCTTGTTGGGCATCGTCCTCCTTTTTGCTGACCCTCTACTTTAGCATGCATGATGTCTTGCTCTAGGGACTGGTCCCTCCTGATAACATGTCCAAAGGAAATGAGCAAGTCTCGCTATGCTTGTTTCTAAGGAGCATTCTAATGGCTCTACTTCTTCCAAGACTGATTTTATTTGTTCTTCGGACAGTTCATGGTGTATTCTTGGCCAATACCATGATTTGGGCATCAATTCTTTGCTATTTAGCTAGCTATTTTAAGTAAAGATTCAGTGAAAATCTGTTTGTACAGACTTCTAGTAATACCCATGAGGGCAGGTGACTATCAGTGGGTCAACTGGGTCAGAAAGTTCTTGTTTTTAAAACCCTTAGCAACTCTGCTAAATTCCTTTTCAGACATACTGTTCCAATTTACCCCTGGCTTAAAGACTTCGTCTTCCATTCTCTAACTTCATTCTTATCCTTCTTTTAGTTGCAAAGCTTTTATTGTACATTGAGTGATAGTTTACATGGGAGAACATCAGTTTTGCACTCATCCTATCATATTTTGTATCAATTGCAGTGATTACAGTCCCCTCCATGCATCACCATTAACAGTATTGGCTTCTATTTTATGATGTGGGGTTTTTTTGTTTGTTTGTTTGTTTTTGATGTACACAAAAGCACTCAGAAATATATAATTATTTAAACAACCCAAGGGCACATTCTGCAAACCTGCCTCCTGGCCGCCAGCACACAGCCCTTCTCTTTCCATTCTCTGGATAAGGTCCCACATTCCACTCATGCTCTTCTTCCTTGATAATCCTAGGGTTCTCTGTTCCTGGAATGTAAGATCAACTACTCCTTGTTTATGTTTCAAAATTTCTACCTTTACAGTTGTGACAATCACAATTAGTCATGGTAACAATTACTCACTATTGAATCATAAGACTCTTATTCCCGTCTCTTTTAACCAGACCCGTCTAGACCAGATGAAAACTATTCATTGGGGATTCTACCTTTCCCTGCACACTCTAAAATTAAACTCCCTCTTGAAAACTTGTAAGCCAGTCACTTTGTTCCTTTATGTTGTTGTTGTTAAGTGCCATTGAGTCAATTCCGACCCATAGCAACCCTGTATAGGGTATCCAAGGAGCAGCTGTGAGCTTGAACCACTGACCTTGCAGTTCAAACAACTTTGCAGTCTGTCGTTCTATTGGAACGACAGACTGCAAAGTTGTTGTTAAGTGCCATCGAGTTGGTACCGATGCATGGCGACCTTATGCACAGCAGAAAGAAACACTGCTTGAGCCTGGGCCAACCTTACTACTGAGTTGCCACGCTTGAGTCCATCGATGCTGCCACTTGGCCAATCCATCTCGTTGGAGGTCTTCCTCTTTTTCTCTGACCCTCCACCTTACCAAACATGATATCCTCCAGTGACTGGTCCCTCCTGACAATATGTCCGAAGTATAAGAGACGAAGTTTGGCCCTCCTGGCCTTCAAGGAGTACCCTGACTACACTTCTTCCAAAATGGATTGGTTCTTTTGGAAGCCCATGGTACTTTGAATGTTCTCCAACACCGTAACTCAAAAGCATCAATTCTTCTACGGTCTTCCTTATACACTGTCCAGCTTTCGCATGCATATGAGGTTATTGAAAACAGCATGGCTTGGGTCAGGCGCACCGTAGTCCTCAAGCTGACATCTTTGCTCTTCAACACTTTAAAAAGGTCTTGTGCAGCAGATTTGCCTAATGCAATACATTGTTTGATTTCTTGACTGCTGCTTCCATGAGTGTTGATAGTTGATCCAAGAAGAATGAAGTCCTTGACAACTTCAATCTTTTCTCCATTGATAAGAATGTTGTTTATTGGTCCAGTGGTGAGGATTTTTGTTTTCTTGACATTGAGATGTAATCCATACCAATGGCTGTGGTCTTTGATCTTCATCAGTAAATGTTTTAAGTCCTCTTCACTTTCAGCAAGCAAGGTTGCATCATCTGCATATCATAAGTTGTTAATGAGTCTTCCTCCAATCCTGATGCCATGTGTTTCTTCATATAACCCAACTTCTCGTATTATTTGCTTAGCATACAGGTTGAATAAGTATGGTGAAAGAATACAACTCTGTCACACACCTTTCTTAATTTTAAACCATTCAGTGTTTTCCATATTCTGTTCAAACAACTGCTTCTTGGTCCAAGTACAGATTCATGAGCACAATTAAGTGTTCTGGAATACCATACTTCGCAATGTTGTCCATAGCTTGTCATGATCCACACAATCAAAAGCCTTTGCGTAGTCAATAAAGCACAGGTAAACATCTTTCTGATATTCTTTGCTTTCAGCCAAGATCCATCAGACATCAGCAGTGATATCTCTTGTTCCATGGCCTCTTCTGTATCTGGCTTTAACCTCTGGCAGTTCTCTGTCAATGCATGCTTGCAGCCATTTCTGTATTACCTTTAGTAAAACTTTACTCACATGGGATATCAAAGAGATTGTCCGATGATTTCTGCATTCTGTTGGGTCACCTCTCTTTGGAATGGGCACAAATATGGATCTCTTCCAATCAGTTGGCCATATAGTTGTCTTCCAAATTTCTTGACAGAGATGAGTGAGTGCCTCCTTTGCCGCCTCACTGTCTTGAAAGATTTCAATTTTTATTCCATCAATTCCTGGTGCCTTGTTCTTTGCCATTTCCTTCAACAGACATTGAACTACCTCCTTCAGTATCAGTTGTTCCTTTATAGCACCCCCATTTTAGGTAGCCAATGTCTAAGTTACCTGTCCCTATCCTATCAACCCTGTGTACTGAGGGGATGTGTTTGATCCTTGATGTGAAGATTCCTTCCCTCTCAGTTGGTATTTTGAGCTACTACATCCATAAGTATAGGTCAAGTTCATCAAATTGTAGCAGTTTACACTTGTTTCCTTTATCAAATTTATTTATCTCCCTCTATTCGAGTTCTGGTCATCAAGCCATCAAAGGTAGGTCAAATGGGTACTATCTGCATGTTTGGGCGTTCTTGTGCGTCTCTTCTCACTTCTTATCAGCTGGACACTTCACTCTCCAGCTCTAGCCCTCGTGACTAGGTCCTTGTCCATGGGCTTAGGAGTCTCAGGTCTCATCACACTTTGGACCAACCAGCCCTTCCTCTTCTCATTCTCATGACCAGGTTGATGGGAGTCTATGGAATGTGGTTGAATTCAGTCCATATCTTCATTGCTGTTGTTTCCCCACTTCCACTCACCAGTAGACCGATGTGGTCACCAGCAATCTCACATACCTGCTCGTGTGTTCCTTTTGAGTTTCAGTCTTGGAGGAGGGTTTGTCCTGAAGGGACTTGATTACTATTCTTGCCCCTTTTTTTTAACAGAATTTTACCAAAGCGGCTTCACCAGGTGATAAGAAAGCCGTATTGGGTGGGACCTTGCCTTCCCATAGCCCACATTTTTGTCCAGAAATGCAGGGTCTGAGGAGGGTCTGGCTGTGGGTCCTGGGCCTGCTTGAAACTGGACGTCACCATCTGTCTGATGCCTCAGTGGCCTTTGGAAACAGCTGAGCCCTGTGGGCCTTGAATTGAGAAGAACCCTGAATGGGACCATGCTGATCCTATCTCACATTTGGGACGTATTCTAGGACCATTGGCTACGGGACACTTGGCTCTTTGTCACCTCCGTGGTCCTTGGTAGGGGAAGGGTTCACTATCCCTTATTCATCCTGTAACTGGCCACTTTCATTTGAATCTGCAGAGCATTCCTCTTCTGTGCTTCTCTGCTCTGCTAGGTAATGTGATCAGCTGTTTCTTAATCATGGGGTTCTTACTGGCAGATATAAAGGGGGTTTCACAGGAGAAGGAGACACTCGCATGGAAGGGGTGGCTGGTCCAGGATCACAGGGTGTCAGACAAGCCCCTTCCGCTGGGGAAATGGTTATACCTGGAGTCTCGAGTCAACGCCCATGGATGCAACAGTCAAATCAAACAACATATGGCAAGGTCTATTGCAAAAGCAAAGATGTCAGTTGAGGACATGTGTGTACCTGGCCCAGTAGGCCGCTATGAGTCGGAATTGATAGGACAGTGGGCTTGTTTTTGTTTGGGGCCACCTTTCCAAGAGCTTGGTGTCCCTGGGTGAACACGCTTCTGCTGCTAACCTAAAGGCTGGAGGCTCAAGTCCCCCAGATGCACCTTGGAAGAAAGGCCTGTGGATCTCTTTATGAAAGATCAGCTATTAAAGACTCTGGAGCACAGTTTTCTGGTGTTCTTGAGTCCACATCAACTCGATAGCAACTGGTTGTACGCAACTGGCATGCTTGACTGCTAATCAGAAGGTTGGGAGTTTTAAGTCTGTCCAGAAGAAAGTCCATCAGAAGAAAGGTCTGGCAATCTCCTGAAAAATCAGCCATTGAAAACTCTTTGGAACACAGCACTACTCTGATGGATGTGAGGTCTCCATGAGCTAGGATGGACTCCATGGTAGCTGGAGCTACCAGCTGTGATGGACAGGGCCTGGGGACAGGCAGCCCCAGTAAGGCCATCTTTGGAGAGAGCATGATGGGCTTGGGAGGGGAAAGGAGTCATGTTTCTGAACACTACCACATCCCCCCTGCAAGTGGTCTTCTGCTGACAGTGTCTGTCCCCACGACTATTGAGGTGTCATAGCAGCCACAGCGCCTGCCCCATGTGCCTAGCTTTGCTATGCAGCCGCTGACCATCCTGGCACTGGTCTGTTGCTTAAATGCCTTGGGTCTCTGGGCTTCCCTCTGTGCATCTGGATGATGCTTGGTAGTCTTTGGTAAGATGAAGTCACGTGGCTCCTGGCAGTTGCCTTGAAAAGCCTATTGGCAGGTGTCCCAAAGCAGTCTTCTGTAAGACTGGTTTTGTGTGACTGCTTGGGGAACCTGGGATGGGATTCAGCCCCACATGGAAGTTTAATGGGAGCCCGGGGCCCACCGGTCGGCCTGAGGTTGACCTCAGGCCGGCACAGATACTCACCTGTGGATAGCTGAGGTCAAAGGTAGGCAGTGGTGTGAGGCCTGGCGTCTGGCAGGTGGTGCCAGCTGATGGGCAGGGCTGTGTGCATGGCTGCCCCTTCTCTGCTGGAACATTTGCTGTGCCAGCCATGCCAGGGCCGTCCTTCCCTCGTCACACACCACTGGTCCCTCATGCAGGCCCCATCTGGAGTGGAGCCCCAGCTTGTTTCCTGCCTTGGACCGACAGACATGTAGTCTGCACCCAGTGACCCTCTCCAGAGGAGCAGCCTTGGTACCACCACTGCCTGGTATCTGGGTCAGCTGGCCTGGGCCCCAAGGACAGGACTGAAACAGGTGCTGTGTGCCTGTGCAGAGTTCCTCCTGACAGCTCATCTGGAGGCTTTGCCGCATTCTGTACTCTGGGGTGTCCGAGGGCTGCTCCTGTGCTAGAACCTGGCACATGGTTCAGCTCGGTGCTTGGTTAGGGGATTCCATGTGCCTCCTGGGATATGCACTCGTGTTCAGGTTTTAACCATGAGTGGAATTTAGGGCCTGTGCAGTGGGGTCTGTGAGCCTTTTCTTAAAAGATTCATATAGTAAATAATGGAGTCCTGGTGTGGCATTGTGGGATAAAGCACCGGACCACAAGGTTGGTTTACACTACAAGGTAAGTGGTTCAGACTCTCCATACACTCCTTGAAAACCCTATACAGGATTGCTGTGAGTCAGAACCAACTCAATGGCACTTAACAACAACAAAGTAAATAATATGAGCCTTGCAGAAAAGAGACAAAATCAAAGATTTGGGGTACCTATATGGCTCAAAAGGAACTCTGGGGTGTAGTGGGTTAAGCGTAAGCCTGCTCACCAGAAGATCATTGGTTCAAACTCACCAGCTGCTCCATAGGAAAAGATGATACTATCTGTGTCTGAAAAAGATTGACAGGTTTGGAAACCCCATGAAGCAGTTCTGCTCTATCCTGCAGAGTTGCTGTGAGTCAGAACCGACTCGACAGCAGTGGGTTTGGTTTCTGTAACTCGGAAACCCAAGGGTGGCTGAAACGATTAAGTGCTTGGCTACTAACCTAAATATTTGAGGTTGGACTTCACCCTGAGACACCTTGGAAGAAAATGCTGGCTCTCTACTTCGGAAAAGTCAGCCACTAAAAATCCTCTAATGTGCAGTTCTACTCTAACAACAACATAGTAGTCACCATGAGTCTGAGCCAGTTTGCTGGCAACTGGTTTGGTTTCAGGTTATATAATCTAGGAGGCCAAATCAAGGATATTTTATAGGTACTTATATAACCGTTTAAAACATACCCATTTAAGCTATAAAAACCATTCTGAGACCTTGGGTCACAGGGCAGTGGGCGGGATTTGGTCTGTGGGCTGGAGTCAGCCAACTGTGTTTGATAGCGTGTCCTCTTAATCCCTCATGATTATGAAATGAGATGACAGAACCATGTGTGGGTGGTGCACATCTGTGTTCAGGAGCTCACTCGGACTTTTCCTGTGGAACCTGTGAGGCAGGTAGGGTTAGTCTTCCTGTGCCTGTGAGGGTTCTTTCCCCAGGGAAGTCCCTGGAGATGGTGGCACCGGAATGGAAGATATTCGCCTGGTCTCCAGCTCACTTCTGTTTCTAAGGGAGCTGGGTACAGGGCATTCATGATAATGTCTCTAGACTTTCATATATGAAGTTTGCCATAATAAGTCATATATCTGTCAAAGCTATTAAAAATAAACTCCACATTGAAAGAACAGGATGTTGGTATCCTGAATCTCTCTCAAGCCCCAGATATGTATAAGTAAAGTCTTGTTCATCAGTTTCCTAGCAGCAGATTAATCTGAGAAAACAGTTGTGTCTAGTATCCATCCTCCCTTTCGATTCATTCACTCATTCATCATTCCATTGCCCAGCTATTCATCTGTCTCCATCCTTCATTCATCTGTCAGTTCACTCACCCAGCCACCCATCTATTCATGTCTGTCTGTTCATTCACCCATTCCCTCATCCAACCATGCACCTGCCTGTTAGTCTATTCACCCACACATCTACTTGTTTGTTTATCCATGCATACTTCTGTCCATCCATCCACCTATCCATCTATCCATTCATTCACCAATCCACCCATCCATCCATTTGCTTGTGTGTCCTTCTGTTTGTTCATCAACCATACCCCTGCCCATCTTTCTGTCTGTCATCCATTTGTTCATGTCTGTCATCCTCTATGGAGTCCTGCTGTGGCGCTGTGGGTTAATGCACCAAACTGCAAAGCCATTTGAACTGCAAGGTTGGCAGTTCAAGCTCACCAGCTGCTTCTTGGAAACCCTATACAGGGTTGCTGTGGGTCGGAATCAACTCGACGGCACTCAGCAACAACAATCATCTTCTATCCACTCATTCACCTGTCCCTCCATCCTTCCCTAGGTTTACATTGTACTTGCTAGAGTCCAGGAACTGTGGTTAGTCCATCATCATGGACTCCAGCAAGCCCCCAGCCATGCGATGATTTGAGTGTGGTGATGGGCATGCATACTGAGCAGGGCTCTATCAGCTGATCACTGTCCCTGGCGACAACTTCCAGTCCATAGAGGCTATCTGCAAGGGCACCACCCAAGCTCTCATCGGGTGCATAAGATGATGGAAGCATGTGGACACGCACCACCCTGTGGAATCATTTGGAGTCTCCTAGTGTGTGGGGTAGACATGTGCCCCAAAGGCATTGCCTCCAGTCTCTTCACACATGTGTAGACATACACCTGCCCAAGGTCACCGCCCCCAGTCTCCCCACATGCCATGTAGACATGCACCCACCCGAGGAAATTATCCCGAGTCTCCTCACATACAGTGTAGACATGCACCCACCCAAGGGCATCACCCCAGGTCTCCCCACATGCCTTGTAGATATGTACCTGCCCAAGGGCATAGCCCCGAGTCTCCCCACATACAGTGTGGACATGTGCCCACTTGAGGCCATCACCCTGAGTCTCCCCACATGCAGTGTAGACATAACCCACCCAAGAACATCACCTCGAGTCTCTCCACATGCAGTGTAGACATACACCCACCTGAGGACATCACCCGAGTCTCCCCACATGCAGTGTAGACATACACCCACCTGAGGACATCACCTTGAGTCTCCCCACATGCAGTGTAGACATACACCCGCCCGAGGACATCACCCTGAGTCTTCCCACAGGCAATGTAGACACCCCGCATCTTCCCACAGGCAATGTAGACATGCACCTGCCCGATGGCATCGCCTTGAGTCTCCTCATATACAGTGTAGTCATGCATCACCTGAAAGCATCACCCTGAGTCTCTCCACATGCAGTCTCTCCACATGCACCACCGAGGACATTACCCCAAGTATCCCCATATACAGTGTCGATATGCATCCACCCAAGGGCATCACCCTCAATCTCCCCGCACATGTAACATGTGTCCAGCCGCTGGCAACCTGGAGTCTCCCGGCTGGTGTGAGCCTATGGGCCCTGGGATGCTGCTTCTATCCTTGGCTTGTCTCTTAAGTAGTGAAGGAGAAGCAGTGTCATACTCTCTGGCAGCAGACATGGCAGCTGCAGGAATAAATTTGGTTGTAATCAGTGCCAGTCTGCAGAGGACTCTAAGCTGTTATCCTGTGTGCCACTATGAAACGTTGGCATTGTCCATCCACACTGGTGCTGCATAAGCAAGGCTTGGCAATCTGCTTCTTCCAAAACAAGTCCTTGAAAACTCTTTGGAGCACAGTTTTACTCTGACACATATTGGGCTTCCATGAGTTGGAATTGGCTTGATAGTAGTGGCAGTTGTTTTGGTTTTTGGTGTAAGAAGGGAGCCATCACTTCCTATCATAATTGTAAGACACACAGATTCTAAGATTCTGTTTTCAATTATGTTGACACGTGGGGGAAAGCATGTCAGATGATGGAATACCTGTGTCCACATTTGTAAAGCAGAAATCAACCAGTCCCTCCCCAGAGGACTTGTGAGGCTTAAATGAGGGGATGCGCACGCCAAACACACTTGGCATGGTTTCTGGCCTGCCTTCACGCAACACAGGGTTTGTTATTCTTGCTTTACCGTTATCGCTGTTGCTGCTGATATGACAGGGAAAGGGAGAGAATGCTAGTGTGGTGTTTGGACTTTGTTTTTTTAAGGCACTAAAATGGAAGTTAAAAGAGCCCTGGTGGTGCAGTAAGTTAAGCTTTTGGCTGCTAACCAAAAGGTGGGTGGTTCGAACTCACCATCTACTCCACAGGAAAAAGATGTCACAGTGTGCTTCCTTAAAGATAGATGGCCCAGGAGCCCCCAGGGAGCAGTCCTGTTCTGTCTGCCCTGTAGGGTCCTAATGAGTTAGGGTCAAGTGGAAGGCAGTGGGTTTGGGCTAATGTGGAAGATGAGAGGCTCCCCAGTTCTATTAGGGTATGTTTCTAAACTGTGGTTTTCAAACAGTTTTGTTTAGGAACAAATGACATTATAAATGCAATACTAACAAATAAAACAGAAGGAAGAGGTGCCACCGTGGCCAGGCCAGCTCGGTTCAGCCCCACCACTGTATCTTGGACTTATCCAGAGGCCTCAGCAGGACTCAGGGACCTGGCATGGTGCCCCTCAAGCCCCCGTGGACTCTCCTGTGGCCAGGCCACCGTGAATTGCTGTGCTTGCTCAGTGAGCTGTCCAGCATTAGCGACCAGGGCCAGCAAGCGGATTCCATGGGGACTCTCTTGCTGGGAATGAGCCCTGGGATCTTCTCTTAGATGGAGTTGGCTAGGTGGGGAGCCTGGCACAACTTCCTTCTCTGATAGAAACAGATGGCCCTGGGAATGGCAAGTTGAGAAAGAAGCAGAAAGCAGTGGGATGTGGTGGTAGGGTGAGGGACTTCTGTGGCTCAGGGCCTGTGTTTGTGAGTTTACGTCATCATAAGCACGAGCTTGGAAGGTTGTATTTGGAAAGTTGTGAGGTGATATACATTAACATCGGTTGGCTGCTAATTGGAAGGTTGGAGGTTCGAGTTCACCCAGAAGTGTCTTGCAAGAAAGACCTGGCGGTTTGTTTCTGAAGACTAAGTTATTGAAAACCCTTTAGAGAAGAGTGCTGTTCTGACACACAAGTTCACATCGATTCAGGATTCACTGGATGGCAGCGAGTGTTTGGGAAGCTATAGCTTTCAGCCTTGTGTTGTCAAACCAACCCAGGAAGACTGATGCCAGAAATTTCCAACCCTGCTCACCTCCACCTGGGGCCAGGTCAGCAGGCAGAGTCCTCTCACCTCCCCGCTAATCCAGGGCCAGGTAGGTGGTCACAGGGTCCTCTCTCACCACCACCACCTCCCCTTCCTGCCTGTCACCCAGGGCAGCAGCCCCCTTTCTGTGTCTTAGGGTCTGATAACCTGTTGGAACGCTTTACATTCCAGGGAAAGGGCTATCTTGTGTTCCCAGGGGAAGCACAGACGTGTGCTCTCCACCCAGTGAGCTACACTCAGCCTCCCACGTGGCCATGACAGATGACATCAGCCTCCTGAGGCTCAGTTGGCAATGTGCCCCCAAGTGGGCCCTCTTGATGATCAGATCTATCCCCTCTCAACTGGCCTCAGGTGTGGTCTAGCTCTCAGGAACCAGGACCAAAAGCCAAGATGGTTGCCACAAGGGGTTTCCACCATGCCCAGGTGTGTTAAGAAAATACCCCTTTTACAGTCATACTTCTCCTGCAGGAGGGCCGTAATTGGATAGAGTAGGGCTGCTTCTCCAGCTCTGAACACAGCAGCCTGGAATGTAGCAGGTGATGGAGAAAGAGGGCGGGGTTTCTTGGAAAGGGGCCTATTTTGCTGCTGTTTTCTCTGCCAAAGGAACGTGAGTCACTTTTCCAGGAAGTGCTGAGCCTCAGATGGAGGCAATGAGGGCAGGGAAAAGGGGGTAGAGGTGTTTGTGTAGTCCCATCTATGAAGGCAGCTGCCAAGTGGGAGCAGGCTGACCTTGCAAGTCATCTTGGGAGAGACCAGAGGAGAGACAATTGAGACCTCTCTGGAGTGGAACAAGGCAGGCAGGACTGGACTCCCTCCAGGCAGGGCAGGGCCGCACCCTGGCCAGCAGTTCAGGACTCAGGGTTGGAGCCTGCCTTCAAGGTATAAAACCCAAAAACCAAATCCAATGCCATTGAGTCAGCTCTGACTCAAAGTGACTATTTAGGACAGAGCAGAACTGCTCCTTGGGGTTTTCAAGACTGTTCATCTTTATCGGAGCAGACAGCCTCATTTTTCTCACCAGGAGCAGCTAGTGGGTTTGAACTGCTGGCTCTCGACATCACCTGAGCTCCATCTTCAGGGAACAGGAGAACTTTAAGAGGAATATGGAACTGAAAGTCCCCGAGTAATGCAAATTTTTAACATGTTCAACTGCAGACCAAAAGGTTAGAGGTTGGAGTCTACCCAGACACATACTGACAGAAAGACCTGGCCATCTAATTCGGGAAAATCAACCCTTAAAACCTAATGGAGAAAAAAAAAAAAAAAAAAACCTAATGGAGTTTAGATGGGTCTGGTGAAAGGAGATGGGGATAAGATTCTTATGATTCAATAGTGAATAATTATTATCATAACTAATTGCGACAGTCACAAATGTAAAGGTAGAAGTTTTGTAACAAAATCAGGGAAGTAGTTAATCATAAAATCCAGAAACATAGGACCCTAGGACCATCAAGGAAGAAGAGCACAAGCGGAATGTGGAACCCTATCCAGAACAGTGACACCCGAGATGGAGGTAAAGATGAGGACATGGAGAGATGGAGCATCTGAGGACTCAAGACTCATGGAAAGAGAGGGACTGAGAGCTGGCGGCCAGGAGGCAGGCTTGCAGAATGTGCCCTTTGGTTTCAATGATTATATATTCCAGAGTGTTTTTGTGTACGTCCCCTCAAAAAAAAGAGGGAATAAAAGCAAATACTATGGAATGATGATGCACGAGGAGATTGTAATCATTGCAATGAAATGATGAGTGTAAAACTGATGTTTTCCCTTGTAAACTGTTACTCAGTTCACAATAAAAACTTAAAAAAAAAAAAAAAACCAGTGGAGGCATTGAATTGATGTTAAATGGTTTGGAGGAGTGCAAGAATGGTTACACAACTTATAAATTGTTATCAGTGTTACTGGATGTTGAGTGAAATGGCTTATGTTTTGTTAGGTGCATTTTCACCCCAGTCAAAAACAGACAACCATGTGGAATACAGTTTTACTTGACACATTTGGAACCGACTCAACAGCTGTTTTGATTTGAGTTTGTTGGCCTGGGAGCAGGAAAGTGACTGAAACTCCAGAAAATTCGAGATCCTGCAAACCTGGGTCATTTTCTAGAATAACCAGAGTCCCTTTAATTTTTGCCACCTTCAGATGTCTGGATTAGCCTGTGAATTGTGGGGTCAACCTGAGAAATATTTTTTATGACGGTCCTGTTCTTCTGTGGTGGGTGGGGAACAAGTGTTTTGGTGGCACATGGGGCCAAATTTTTGAAAAGCGAGTTTCCACACTGGCGTTTTGTCTTCCATTAGGATCTTTTTCTGACTGAATTCTGCACCTACATTATTCACGAATCACTGGCTTGTTTATAACCTCAGACCTAGTTATCCCACCCTGGATTTTCCAAAGGAAAGAGCACTTTTGTTGTTGTGTTTTCCACCCCACCCCCTTGCTTTTCTTTTTGGGTACTAATAGACGAAGCTATTCATTGTCTTTGTGACTGTGGAAAACAAAGGGCAATAGAAAAGGGTTACATGGGCTCCAGGCTCCATTGTTATGTAACCATCTAATGGTAACTGAGAATTATATGGTGGTGGTGGTTATGTGCCATGGAGTCGATTCCGACTCATAGTGACCCTGTACAGGGTTTTCGAGGCTGTAAATCTTTATGGGAGCAGAAAGCCTCATCTTTCTCCCATGGAACAGCAGGTAGTTTCGAACTGCTGACCTTGCGGTTCACAGCTTGATTTGTAACCACTACACTACCAGAGCTCCTTCGAGAATTATATGTTGTTGTTAAGTGCTGTTGAGTAGATTCCAACCCATAGTGCCCCTGTATAGGGTTTCCAAGGAACAGCTGGTGAGCTTGAGCCACTGACTTT
The DNA here is from genome assembly GCF_000296735.1 of Chrysochloris asiatica. Classification (NCBI taxonomy): domain Eukaryota; kingdom Metazoa; phylum Chordata; class Mammalia; order Afrosoricida; family Chrysochloridae; genus Chrysochloris; species Chrysochloris asiatica. The sequence goes on from NW_006408824.1 coordinate 694,616, forward strand.
GCAGTTCATATGAGTTTGCAGTCTGACGCATTAGCCCACAGCAGGTGGAAAATGTTGGCCTGCAGAATTGTACTTGTTGTGATTTGTATCCATTATATGTCATTGTAACAATCCACTTTAAGACTTGTTATTATGTGCTTTCAGCTGATTCCAACCCCTAGCAGTCCTCTAGGACAGAATAGAACTTCCCCATAGGATTTCCTAGGCTATAATCTTCATGGGACCAGTCCCTGGAGGACATCCTGCTTGGTGAAGTAGAGGGTCATTGAAAAAGAGGACGACCCTTAACAAGATGGATTTACAGTGGCTGCAACAATGGGCTCAAGCATAATTGTGAGGATGGCACAGGATCCCGTGGTGTTTTGTTCTGTCGTACAAGGCGTTACTATAAGTTGTTACTGACTCAACAGCACCTAACGAGACCAGTCTTTACAGAAACAATTCACTAGGACTTTTCTCCCTCGGAGCCACTGGTGGGTTCAAACTAATGACCTTTCAGTTAGCAGTCTGATACTTAACCCACTGTGCCACCAGGGTGCCTTCCTATACACACATACAGGGTGCCCCCCCCCACACACACACAGCTACCATTGAGTCTATTCTGATTTGTGGTCACCCCTTGGGTGTCAGAGTAGAACTACTTTCAGTGGTGGGTTTTGGGGACAGGGATTACCAGGCCTTTCTTCCAAGGAGCCTGTGGTGGATTTGGACTGCTGACCTTCAGGCCAGCTCTGTTTTGGTGACGGGTCTGCCCCTCCTTTGTTGGCTAGGTCATGACTGTCCTGCAACAAGTGACTCTTTGTATTCTTTGTGCAAGTTTTCCGGAAGGTAGAAAGTGTTTCAAAAAGAAAAGTTACACCAGTATGCGGGAGAGTGCTCTGCCTGCTCTGCCTACGCGTGGACTGTGTGAGAACTGGAGGGAGGGCGGTCCTCAAAGGCTATCCTGGGCTGTGTGTGTGTGTGTGGTGGGGGGTTTGGGCCATGTGGGGATGGGGAGCTTAAGTGGGAGGTCCTGGGTGTGTGAGGAGCTGGGGCTAGAGTTGGGAGTGGGAGCTCCGGGCTGTGTGGGGATGGGAGGGCTTGAGTGGGGACCATCTGCTTGGACGTGAGAGGCCCTAGAACCTGACCCGTTGGAGGGAGCATAGTGTCTAGGATACCAAATGTGTCTGAGGAAGAAAAGTCTGGCTGGGGGACAGCCAGGGAGCTGTAACCTCCCTGGCCTTGCTTAGCAGGCCCTGCTCAAGAGCCTGTGGGCCTCGAAACAACCTCCGCTTGGGGTCCTCTGATGCACCAAGGCAGCTAGCAGACCATAGCCCAGTGCTGCTGAGTCTAGGAGGGCAAGGCAGTGGCTTCCTCAGTGTGCCTGCCCTTGCCTTCCCCTGGACCCCTAGATCTCCAGGATCCTGTTGGTCAGCCCTTCTGCCCTTGGACCCTGACCTGTCCCTCAAGCCAGACAGTGCCTGGATGGGGTATGTGTGGGTAGTAGGATGCTCTTGGGGAATCCTCAGGTCTGCTCCCACCCTCATGGGGGTCATGCGAGGATTTTGGAAAGTGCAGTGCCTGGCATGTGAGGTGCCCAGAAGCTGAGTCCTCTGCTCTATCCACTGAGATTCAGCTTTCCCTTTACAGGGGCTGGGATCCTGTATAAACAGAATTTGCAGGGACCCCAGCTTATAGGAGGGAGTCGTGGTGGTACAGTAGTTAAGCTTTGTGCTGCTAACTGTCTGGTTCCGTAAAGATTTGTAGTCTCAGAAACCCTATGCTGTCCTAGAGGGTTGCTATGAGCTGGGATCCATTCACAGCAGTGGCTCTGGTTTGGTTTGGTCAGCCTGTAATACAGGCAGCTACTGAAGTCCTTCTCTATACTGGCCGGCTCAGCCCTGGGGCTGCTGGGAGGCCAGGAGCTCCAGGAAATAGGACTGGCCCCTTCTGCTCTGCCTGCCCACTTTTGGGTGTAGGTGGACCTTATGAGTGATTGGGGGCTCGGTTTGGTGAATGAAGACTCGGGAGGTATCAGATAGCATGCTGACCACTGCCACTGCTGGAGCTCTGTGCCTGATACGGTGGCCTGGTCCTTATCATGAAGAGCCTCATCCTAGCTTAGCCAGGGCCCAACCTCACCCCTACCCAGGCAGCTGGGAGGGGTGGGCTAGCTCTCCCCCACTCCACTCCCAGGCCTGCTTTTTCTGTTCTGGAATGAGCCCGCTTGGAGAGTAAGTGGCTTCAGGCTGCTCTCATAGGCGATCTATCTACTGGTCTTACTCAGTGGTGCTCATCTCCTGTGCTCACGCTGCCCTGAGCCCTTGATGTGGATGGACAGGGGGCCGGGCCATGAACAGTGAAAACAGGAAACATAATCCATTAAAAATAGCGCAGGGGGAGGGGGGAAAGCAAAGGAGCAGAGTACCATGTGGCTGTGGCTCTGAGAACTGGGAATCCCATCGTGTGGACTAACGACCGACTCTGAGTGGGCGGTGGGCATTTTCATGACCCTCATGTAAAAAACCACCCCTGCAATGTGTGTGAGGGTAGGGCTTTCCGTGACCAGTTCTTCTGAAGTAAAACACCAGGTGTTTCTGGCTGGACTTGAACTTACAAGGTTAGCAGCTGGGTACATTCACTATTCACAGTCCAGATGCCACACCCCTGATGTAAGCAAAGATTGGTTCAGCAGGAAGCTGCCCATCTGCCCCACTGTTTCTCCAGAACCAGCCCCATGTGGCAGGTTGGTTTGACCCAGGCACCACCCCTCACCATAGCTGAGCCCCTGTGCTGCATGAACGCTGCCCCAGATCCTCCCTAGACAATGTGTGTACCAGATTTGTCTTTCTTTAGAGCTGCCCTTGGTCTGGGTATGCTCCTAGGGGGTGGGCCTACAGCACACCCACACTCTGCTTTTCCACACACCCTGGGTGTGGCAGAGTAACATCTCTGCCCATCTGTCCAGACCTTGTGGTCCTCCTGACTGACTGACTGACTGACTGTCTTCTGGGATCTGGTTCTGATGCTCCTTTCTGTGTGAGACGTCCTGGGTGCCACCTACACCCTCTCTCCCTATTAACCTGTGCATGTTCTGTCTCCTCTGGCCTCTCCTGGCCCTTTGTCTGGCTCCCCCAATTGTACTTGTCTAGAGTGGTGGACAGTAACATGTGTTTGTGGAATGAATGTGTGCTTCCTCATGTTGCCACGTTGGCACTGCAGTCATGCACAGCACCATGGGGTGCTGTTTTAGGCTTTGGGGGCACACACACCCCCTGCGAAGCCAGGACTGCTAAGCTTCCACTGGATGAGTCCTTGGAGCTTGCCTGACCCCTGGGTGGGGAGATCTGCCGCTCTCCTTTTGAATGAGCATGAAAGCAGAAGTGTCAAATGGAATTCTCTCCAACATCCCAGTGTGTGCCCAGTACCAAGATGGGATCGGGGGAGTGGACGGATATGTGCCAGACAAGGGCGGCCTCCGTGGGAGAAGCAGTGACATGAGGGTGTGGCCTGGTACCTGCCAGCCCAGCTGTTGCTCCGAGTAGCTCCAGTCTTTCCCAGTAGCTCAGGGCTCCACTGCTTGGGGCAATATTTGTACCCAGGCTCAGATGTGACATGCTGGGGACTCAGGGAACCCAGGCCCTGCCTTGACCAGACTCAGTGCCCACCAGGGGGCCAAAGCAAGGACTCTGGGGCTGCCCAGGGGCTTGAGCCTCATGAGATGCACTCTTCCTGCTCTGCTCATAGGTATCATTTGTCAGATTTGTGATGAGTTTCTGGACTTCACCATTTGAAGTCCCATACAAGCCAGTGAGCCTCTCTAGGCCTCAGTGTTTTTGTCTGTAAGATGAGCGAGGTGGATTCTCTTGCAGCTTCCTGGAGTTGTTTGAACATCCAGAGGGGGAGGATCCCAGGCAGGGGGTAGAGTTCCCTCCGTGACTCCACCTTTTGGAGTTTCCTTATCAGAATGCTCCTGGGGCACCCTGGGTCTTTCTGATCACTCCTGACACCTTAGAGCTGGCCCCAGAACCACAAGCCTTCTATGGGGTGGAGGGTGGCAGGTGTGCCAAGACCCCACCATATTGGGTGAACTTCTCATTCTAGCGTGCCCTCAGCACAGATGTTAGGCTCCTGACTACCTGTGCCCTGGGAGCAAAATTTCACTATTCTCTGCCCACCAGCAGCACGGGGGACCATGACACAGATGTGAATGATCTGGCCCAGCCCTGGGTTGAGGTTTTATGATCCCAGTGCCCACATACAAGGACACCCTTGCTTCTTGGGGGAACCAGGATAGGGGGTGGCCTCCAGCTCTGACCAGAAGACTCCCCTCCACCTCTGCCCCTCCAGCAGCAGCTGTTTCCTCTACCACCTCCTCTTGGACCTGAGTGGACAGGAAACACATCTTTTGGGGGTGGGGGTCCAAGGAGCAAGGGCCTGGGAGACTACATAAGACCTCAGGGGACATGGTGCAGGGTCCCTGGAAGTCACCTCCATGCCGAGTGTAGAAACAAGATGCGGGTGGTCCCCATTGCTGAGTTGCTTCTCAGAAAGTCTGTTTTCCCTTGGCAGCTGTGGAGGAGTTTGAGGGGTGAATATAACTCCTTATTTCTCATTTCATTGGTGACCTTGTCTCATTGTCTTCTTCATTCTGTTAGGGTCACTGGTTCGCTGCCTATCACCATTTTCTTCACGGGGTGGCTTTATGGCAGATGGGGTGGTCATCTTTGTCATCTACTACATGTCCCAGACTCGTGGACTGCCTGTCTGCTGAGCTCCCTCTGAAAGGAGCTTCATGGTGCCCAGGTACCCATAGAGGTTAGGACTCTGCCGGGCATGTTGTGGGTGTTCAGTGAACCCTACCGAGTGGACAGAGAACCACAGTCCTTCTTGACAATTCCCAATTCCAAGGGGCTGAGGGAACCCAAATCTGTGAGTGCGTGAAGCAGGTGTAAAGTGATAGTTCACAGTCTTGTTCCTAAGTAAATCGCACGGACACCAAGTGTGATGAAAGTTCAGTGGAGCCGGGTGGGCATCGGAATGGGGAGCAGATTTTATAGACAAGGCTAAGGAGAGATTTAGCAAGAGCAAAAGGGCACAAGATGAGGCTTTGCAGGCTCAGAAACCCTATACAGAACTGACTCAATGGTATTTAACAACAGCAGCAAATAAAGGGCACAAGAAGATGCGCAGCAAGAGGCAGGGCAGCAGAGGCTCAGTAGGACGAGGTGAGGTGACCAGTGGTGTGGCTGCAGGGTCAGCCTGTGAGTGGACCAGGAAGGCTGGGGATGGCTGGAACTGGATCACTTTCCCTCGGGTGGCGGGGCCCAGCCTCTGATGTGCCCTGCTCTTCTGGAGGAATGGGCAGAAGGCCGATACTAGCAACACCATGAAGGCTGCACCAAAGGGCTGGGTCATGAGCACGGTGTGAGCATGTGTGTGCCCGTGTGCCTGTCGGTATGGATGCCTGTATGAATGTACCGGGTTTTGTTCCATCAGCACATTTCTGGGTGCCTGTGAGCCACCTCTCACAGACAGGTACTGACTCCCAGAGTGGGCTTGGAGTAGACTAACCACAGCACAGGTGAGGTCCCCACATGGTGGGCCCCCACATACAAGTCCCATGGAATAGCAGCCCTCTGTTCTCATTTGCTGGCTGGGTCATGGTGGGGGCTGGGCAGCCTCCCTTACACTCTTATCATTCAGTGACTTGAAAACCAGTCATGGCATTTTGGGATTGTCTCTAGCTGTTTACCAGCTGGTAGACATGACGAAGCCCCCCATTTGAGCGTTTTGCTCAGCATTTCTCCTGCCCTCCCTCAGAGAGCCCGACCGGTGCCTCTTCCTGCCTTTCCCATGGGAGAGGCCCTGGACTGTGTGTTAGCACAGGAGTGACGGAGCCGCCCTTATCTTGGCTGCCAGCGTGGATGGCCGTTTATCTCTTCTTCCCACATGGTGCAAAGGAAGCCGGGGGCTGCCTCTGTAGGAGGAGATGGGGAAGGTCCCAGCCTTGCCCAGTGATCCCTGCAGGTCCACGCACCCTCTTGTTGTGGAATCCCTCTCAAAGTTGGCTTTTCTGGTTGACATTGATGCATTAGGCATCATTAAGTGATCTTTGGAGGTACTGCTGACCCAGTGGTGGAACTCTCTGCTTCCATGTGGGAGACCTGGGCTCGATTCCCGGCCAGTGCAACACATGCACAGCCTCTACTCATCTGTCAGGGGAGGCTTGCATGTTATGATGCTGAATGGGTTTCAGTAGAATTTTCAGACTAAGATGGACTGGGAAAAAAGGCCTGCTTATTTATTTCTGAAAATCATCCCATGATGACTCTGCATCACAGTGGTTCAATTTGCTATCCATCATAGAGATAGTGTAAGACCACACAGTATTGTGTTGTATATGAAATCACTACAAGTCAGGGTCCAACTCAACCACAGCCCACACAATAACAACCACTGTCCTTAGCGCTCTGAGTAGACTGTGAAAGTATCTTCAAGGCGGCGGTAGAACTAGTCACTGTCGTCAAGTAGAAGTGGCTGTGGGCTTGTTTGCCCTCTGTTTTAGTTAGACCTGCTGAAACACAAATACCTTAAATGGGTGTATTTAACAAATAGAAATTTATTTTCTCATAGTTCAGAAGGCTGGAAGTTAGAATTTAGAGCACTGGCTTTAGGGGAAGACTTTCTGCTGTGCTTTTGGGGATTCCTCTAGTCTCCATCCAACCAGTAAGCTTGATATTTGTATGGTTTTGAGTTCTAGTCTACACTTTTCTCCCACTCTACCCAGAACCCTCTCTTGGATCCCGTTCAGAGCAGTTGGTAGTGGTAGCTGGGCACCATCTAGTTCATCCCGTCTTAGGGTCGTGGGTACTGAGGTTTGAGTGGTCTCATTAGTCCTGTAGACTATTGTGTCCACTCTTCTTTGCTCTGGACGTGGAGCTGCCTGAGAGCCTTTGGGAGTTGAAGTAAACCCCACACAGACTTCCTGCCATCCTGGCAGTCCCTTGGAATATAGAGACCTCCCTGAGGAAGCCTCTCCCACCTTGGGGCAGACACAGGGGCCAGGGACACTGTGTAGACCACCCACCCACTGCCCTGGGCTCCGTGAATGGCTCACTGCCTTAAAGTGCTGGTGTACAGATTGCCCAGCCCTGGTCAGTGTTCTGCTGTGTAAGATGTCAGCACTTCCTTCCGAAACATCTCTCCTAAGAGCCTAGAGTCATGCTCTTATGTGGGTTGTTTTGGGTTTTTTTGACTTTTCATTGTGAATTGAGTGAAAGTTTCCAGAGTAGGTGATCAGTTTTGCTTTCAGCACGCACACTTCATTTCATTCCAACGATTGCAGTCCCCTCAGTGTAACACCACTTATCCCACGCACTTTCCTGGGTTTCTTGTTGCCATTACGTCTTTCTTTCCAGCCATTCTGAACTCGGTCCTTGGGTAAGCACTGCCCTTTTGATCTTGAATGCTTGACTCTTCTGTGATGTGGTTATTGCC
>NW_006408824.1:702318-718002 GCF_000296735.1 Chrysochloris asiatica
AACAACAACATATACCTATTTATTGCTTAGCTGAAAGTTGAGCTGGGGGGTGAGTGCAGTTCCAGAGCTAAAAGGGTGACCAAGAGCCATAGTGTCCTCCAGGTTCCACCAGTCTCTATCTAACCAGTAAGCCTGGTTTTTTGGGTTTTTTTTTGAGTTTTGTTCCACATTTTCTCCCACGCTATCCAGGACTTTCTAAGGTGATTTCTTTCAGAGCCGCTGGTCGTGGTAGCTAGGTACCATCTAGTTCTTAGGATCATAGAGACTGATGTTCACATAGTGTGTGGGACTGATTGTTTCCAAGTGACTTCAGTTTTCATCACTCTGCTTCCTTCTGGACAGGAAGAGGCCAGTAGTTGCACCTTAGATGTTGTGTTCAAGGGCTTTTAAGGTCCCAGTCACTATTCACTAAAGTAGTGAATTGTGTTATGCCAGGTGACCATGGTGTTCCCTGAGACTATGGCCCTGAGCCCCCAGTCCCAGCAAATCATTCTCTCAAGGAGTTTGGTAATGTCTAATGCATTAAAAAAACAAAAACGAAAGAAAACAGACATTTATCATGGCAAATATATATGTAGCAAAGCATTTATCATTTCAGCATTCTTATACAATTTAGTGACATGAAACCTTAGAAAGCCAAATCTACTACCATTGAATCGATAGCACCCAAATATGATGGAGTAGAATTACTCCCCCCGCCCCACTAGGGTTTCTTTCCAAGGCTGTAACTTTTTACATAAGTAAACTGCCTCATCTTTCTCCCTTAAAACAGCTGGTGGGTTCAAACAACCAAACCTTTCAGTTAGCAGCCCAACACTTAACCCACCGCACCACCAGAGCTCCTTTATGGTTATGTTGTTGTTGTTAGTGCCGTCGAGTCGGTTCCGACCCATAGCGACCCTGTACAGGGTTTCCGAGGGTGTAAATCTTTACGGGAGTAGAAAGCCTCATCTTTCTCCCGCGGAGCGGCTGGTAGTTTCGAACTGCTGCCTTAAGGTTCGCAGCCCGATTCGTAGCCACTACGCTTGGTTATAATAGTACTTTAAAGTCTTACTATGATAATTCCAACATTTGGGTCATCTCGGGGTTTGGCATTTGTTGATGGCCTTGTCCCTTGAGAGTTATTTAGGCTCCCTGGTTCTTTGTCTGCCAAGTAACTTTGGATTGTATCCTGGACATTTTGAATATTTATGTTATAAGACTCTGGATCCTGCTTAAATATTCTGAAGAATGTTGACTTGTTTGTTTAAAAAAGCAGTCAACCCAGTTAGATTTATTAGATGGCACATTTGAACGCTGGCTCAGTTTCTGTGTTCTGTGTTCCATGTCATGTGACTTTGCATGCTGTTCTGGTCGACCCTCTGTGCACCTCCCAGGGCCAGCTTTCAGTCTGTGTGGTGGTCTACAGTGTTGTTCAGTTCCCATAGCCTGTGCTCTGCCAAGTCCAAGGGGTCTCTCGCATGCACAGTATGGGGAAGAAGAGTCCAGGGTTTCATGCAGATTGCAAGGAGTCAGTACTGTAGGTCGAAATCCTGGTGGTACAGTGGGCTAAGCCTAGGGCTGGTAACCCCAAAGTCGGTGATTTGAACCCACCAGCCACTCTGCAGGAAAAAGATGATGCGTCAGCTTCCTTAAAGGTTGCAGCCTTGGAAACACTGTGGCATAGTTCTACTCTGACCTGTAAGGTTGCTATGGGACAGTTAAGATTGTCCTCAGTGGATTTGGTTTGGTTGGCTTTCTTTGGTCTTTGTTCTTTCCCATATTCTCTGGCATTCCCTTCTAGATGTTTCCATCAGAGAAGTGAGGCTTTGGCCTCTCTCACTGTTGCCAGAGTTCCCCTTAGAGTTCAGTTCTTCCACCACTGAGCCATGGAAAGGGAAGACATACAGAGTCCACATGGCTGCCCCTCATGGGGGCTGCTGCTTGGCACCTCTGAGGGGAACCGGGTGCCCTACCTGGCTTAAGCAAGACAAGGAAACTCATGAGGGTTCAAGCCACAGCCATTCCCTTTCGAGTCCTTTGGCCAGAGTGAGGTGGCTCTACCTATTTGTTTTCTGTCTGCACCTGTTGGCAATTTCTAGCTACTCTGATAGTCAGGCTGGGACATATGAAAAGGCTTCACAATGTTGCAGAGGAAAATTCCATTTTCTTTAATTTTCTTTTTCTACAAGCTTGTTGACGCCCTCTGGTATAGGAGGCAAAGAGAGAGAAGCCATTACTGGCTGTCCTGTGAGTTCTGAGACCCTTAACCAGTCCCCTGGGTTGCCCAGTCCCCTGGGCTGGCCCACCTCTCAGAGCCTCTCAGGTCGCGGTTGGTGGTGGACCAAGGGTGGAGTGTGCATTCTCCATCTTCTCCAGGCTTGAAGTTCAGCTTCTGCCTTACCTCCTCCCTCCTTTCTGTGTGCTGTTCCTGAGGCCTACTCTTCTGTGGAGCTGTCTACAGTGGCTGCTGTCCCTGAGGCTGCTCACTGTGGCTTCAGGCCCTGGGGGCTGGTCTGTCCCTGGTTGGCTGGAGCTCCCTCTGTGTTGTGGTATGGAGGTATCTCTCACTGGCCAAACCAAAAAACTAAACCCTCTGCCATCGAGTCCATTCCAACTCATAGCAACCCTGCAGGACAGAATAGAACTGCTCCATAGAGTTTCCAAGGCTGTCTTTATGGGAGCCATCAGTCTGTCTCCCATGGAGGGACTAGTGGATTTGAACCTCTAACCTTGCAATGCTTAGCCCACTGTGCCACTCGGGCTCCATTCTCACTGAGACCAGGTCCATTTTACCCAGCAGCAGCCTGGCTTGGAGAGTCCCTGTGTTGGAACTGAAGGCCCTGCAACATTCTGGGGGCAGACCTTGGAGAATGCTGGCGATTCCTGGCTAGAGGTTCCAGAAACCTCCGCACCCACCCACTCCGCCTGCCCTGCCTGCATTCCAGGCTTCGTTCCTCCCAGCCCCCCGCCCCAAATCCAGCTGTCCATCGCTAGAGCAGTTGTCTTGGAGACATAGTGTTCCTCTGTGGAATGTGCCTTCCCGACAGTGGGTGCTTCCGTGTATGGGGCGGCATGGTGGAGCTGCGTCAGACAGGAGCTCCGTCTCTAAGCTGGAGGTGGAGTCAGATGATGGGGAGCAAGCACTCAGGAGGCAGAAGCTGCCCTGGCTTCCCAGCCCACAGACCCACAGCCACCCAGTTGTTCTGCCTCACAGTGACCCTGTAGGGCAGAGTGCCCCCTAGACTGTAAATCCTTCCAAAAGTAGACTGCTTTATTGTTCTTTCATTGTGGAGCAGCTAGCAGGTTTGAACTGTTGTTTTTCAGGTTAGCAGCCCAATGCTGAATCCACTGCACTACCAGCGCTCCTTAAAAGATCACAAACTAGAAAAACAAACAAATCCACTGTCATTGAGTCATTCTATAGGACAGAATAGAAATGTCCAAAGGATTTCCAAGGCTGTAAATCTTTACAGAAGCAGACTTTCATCTTTCTACTGGTGAATTTAAGCTGTTGATTTTGTGGTTGGTAGCCCAGTGCTGAACCCATGGCATCACCAGAGCTCCTTAAAGAATGCCTTTTGGGAGGGTTCAAAACCTTACAATGCCCAGTATTCCCATGCAGTCTTCTATCCAAGTACTAACCAGAGCAGACCCTACTTTGCTTCCAAGATCAGGCGAGATTGGCCATGCTGCAGATGGTACAGTTGTAAACCATACCCCCTTCCTAATGGAAAAGATATATCCCCCTGCTCTGCTTCTCAGCCAGGTCCCTGGGTGGCACATAATGTGCTCGTCTACTAACGAAATGGTTGGTAGCTCGAAGCCACCCAGAGGCGCCGTGGAAATAAGGCCTGTAAGATTGTACCATCCACTTCCAAAAGAAACATTGAAAACCCTGTGGAGCTGAGCAGTTCTACTCTGCAGCCCATGTTCTACTCAGAGCAGTGACCTTCAATGTTTCAACTTCTCCTTCAGAGTGACACTCCGATCCTTATAAAGATGAACCAGTGCTGGGTAGAGCAGTGATTGGTGCTGAGATGGCCTGGCACCCGTGACTGAGGTGGGGGCTTACCCCCCACCCAGCTGCTTGTACAGAGCAGACCTGGAATCCAGAGGAATATGCAGTGTGCCCCACCCAGTGCTCCATTCTTCAGAGGGAGAGTATGACGTCTGCTATGAGCTACAGGGGGTGAGGCGTCTCAGATGAGTAAGTCCTTGGGGGTCTTCCTGTTCTCTTTCTACCTGGCCCCAGCTCCCCTGGGACTGCCCTGGCTGCCAGTCCTTTATCCCTTGTGACCATCCTTTAGGCTCTGCCCTTTTCGTGTTCCCTTTTAGTCCAGGGCTCTTTCACATCACTAACTCACCTTGTTGTGCCACAGTGCTGAGTCAGAAGCTACTCGATGGCAGTGGGTATATTAATAATCAAATGAACCCTGATGTTGCATTGGTTAAATGCTTGGCTACTAACTGCAATATTGGTGGTTCAAACCCACCAGTCTCTCTGTGGGAGAAGATGAAGCCGTGTGCTCCCGTAAAGACTGACAGTCTCAGAAACCCTAGGGAGCAGGTCTGCTCTGGCCTAGAGAGTTACTATGATTTGGTATCAACTTGATGGCAGCGGGTTTTGGTTTTCTGGTTCTTTTTAGTGCTGTTGAGTCAGCCCTTGAGTACCCCTGGCTGCCTAGTCCTGTGCCATTCCTATGATCAGTTACAGATTGGACCATTGTGATCCGTAGGGTTTTCATTGGTTGAGTTTTTGGAAGTTGATCACCAGAATTTTCTGTTTTGTCTGTCTTAGTCTGGAAGCTCAATTGAAACCTTTTCAGCACCATGAAAGCCTTGATACTTTAGCTTTAATCCCTAATTTTATGTTGTTTCCCTGGCTCCCCATTTTCCTGAAACCCTTGTGACCCAGTGCTCGGCCAAACTCAGGACCTGCTAAGTTACAGGTCACCGGCCTGACTGGGGTTGGGGGTGGTGGGGTGGGAGTTGGACCCAGGATTTTGGGTGCCATCTTTGATGCTGTGCTGCACCAAACACAGAGCCTGGCACTAGTAGGACCTTACTGTGTCTTCTGGCCCGCTAGCCAGCCAACCGTATCTTCTTTTTATTAAGAAGCCTGGAACTTGCCAAGGTCACCCAGCTGGACATGGGGGCTGGTTTGGGTCATAGACTGTAAAGCCCAATGAGGGGATTCTCCCCTGGCCTGCAGCTCAGGTGTGGCCAGTGCAGGTGGGCTCGGGCTTACAGGGCAGTGACCTTCAGTGGGGGAGTGCATGCACAGGACAAGGCCAGTGCCATCTTAGAATTGGCAAGCCCTATGTGGGGCTCCCTACTACAGAGGCTAGGAACCTGGGTAGATGGGTTTCCCAGGCTGGGGCTCAGCCCCTGTTGGGCCCCAACTGATAGCAGCCCTTTTTCCACCCATATTGCTCTCACATAGAACTGGGATTATTGCCAAGTGGCTCCATAAGCCCCTACTATGGAATGGACCCAAACCACCTGGATGCTTTGTGACTATATCATCAGAATGCAAAGAAATCAAATGCTGTTTTCAACTCTATTGTTAATGTACTGAACTATGTCCCCAGAATATATGCTGGAATCCTAACTCCTCTACCTGTGGAGAGTCCATGGATGGCACAATTCAGCTGCATAATGGAAATTAATGGAAAGGTCCATTAATGAAAAGATTGATCTTTAATGGGAAGATCTTCGTGACTGGTCGGCCTGTCCTGCCTGCCTCCCCACCCTAGGGGAGAGGCTCAGCAAATGGAACTGTAAAGAGGGAGGGGCCTGTGAGCAAAATGGGAACTTAGCAGGAGCTTCAACTCAGGGAGGATGGTGGGGGCTGCCTTTGATGGGCCAGTGGACACGTGTGCACATGTTCACAAACATACTTAACATACATACTCACAACTGTCTCCGTACATGTACACACACTCATTGTGCAGCACAACATGTACACAGGCATGCACACACACGTGTACAGACAACACGTGCACACACACAGTTCACATGCACACACACACACATCATGCACACCTACTACGCAGGAGTGGTGTGGGTATGTGTGTTGTCACCCGGACTGGTATTCAGAGCCACTGTGCAAGTATCTCTGGGTGATTGGGATCGATGCAGAGCCTGCTGGGCTCCTCAGCCGCCTCCCCATGTCTTTCCTCTTTAGATGCTCAGTTCTGGAAACTGCTTTCTGAGCAGCCTGGTGGCTTGGGGCTCCTGGCAGAGCAGCCTGCATCGCTCCCCCCTGGCGCCAACCGGCTGTGCTTGTTTGGAAACAGAAAAGACAGGACTGCTGCTTTTTTCCCCCCCTTTCCCAAACACAAGGATCATGTTCAACACTGTGGCAAGAGCCTGGCAATGTACAGGAAGTGCATCACCCCGAGCCCTCCTGCTCACGGGCATCCTGAGCCAAGCTGAGGAAGCAAGCTTGTTCCAAAGACACATGTACATGGCTGTGGCTTTCCTGGTTGTCAGGGGGTCAAAACAGTCTCTCTTGGCTTTTGTGACTCCACTGGGAGCCCAGCGCTAGCCCCTCAGAGGTCACAGACTATCAGCAAGTTGTATCTCAGGAGCTTTTTCTTCTCACTTGTGTTTTTAAGCAGACCCATGCTTAGCTGGACTTGCCAGTGACGGGGAATGCACACTGTATTCTGTGTTGTCTCAGCTGAAAAAGAATGTGGGTTGCTTCATTCTGGCCCCCTGGTCTGTGTCCAGGTGTAAGACAGTTCTGTCCCCACCTCTGTCTAGGTGGATGTGGTATTGCTGTGGACTCACAGTGGCCCATTTACAACAGAAGGAAGCTGTCTGGTCCTGCACCTTCTCCAGGATCAGTGCTATGTTTGATCTTTGAGCTCATTGTTGCCGCTCATTGTCACTGACCCTCCACTTCACCAAACATTGTGGTTGTGTTTCTTTTAAGACTGATTTGTTTGTTCTTCTAGGCAGTGTTCAACACATGGATCTGCCATGTAGGATACCTATGGCTATGTGTACTTAAAGGAGCGCTGATGCTGAAATGGTTAAGCTCTTGGCTGCTAACTGAAAGATCGGTGATCTGAACCCACCAGCCAGTCCACAGGAGAAAGACGAGGCAGTCTGTTTCTATGAAGATTGTTTTGTTTTTATTAAGTGACCTTGTATAGGGTTTCCAATACTGGTGAATTTGGACTGCCGACCTTGTGGTTCAAACTGACCTTGTGGTTGAGTGCTTATCTTAACAGCGCCATACCAGCACAATCCCAGGTTGTTGTTGTTGTTAAATGCCGTCATATTGGTTCCATCCCATAGTGACCCTGTCTGTATAGGGTTTCTAAGGAGTGTCTGGTGAGCTTGAACCATCGACCTTGCAGTTCAAACCAACCTTGTAGGCCAGTACATTAACCACATCAGGAACTTGGGACTTCCTATGCGGTGACTCTACTTTGTCCTATAGGAGGGTCACCATGGGTCAGAATTGGCTCAATTCCACGTGTATTTGTGGTGCCCCATTGAAAAAGTCGGGTGGGGAACAGTGCAGTCCACAAATGCTCATTGGGTGCTAGGTGGTCAGTGGTCTAAAGTGGAACACAACTTGGACTCATCCCAAGGGACTTACGGATATTTGAGTAGGGGCTGGCATCAGCATAGGAGTTGTAAAGCAGGGTGGGACATCACAGAGGCTAGAGACAAGACAAGGGGGAATGCTCCCTTGGCCAGGGACCAGGCTGTTATGGGGGAAAGGGTCCTTTGACTTTGAAAAATGAGGGGCAGTGGAATTAGGATGGCGTCCACTCTTCATGAGGCAGACCTGCGTGCCATTCTCAGCCAGTGTGCCCCATACACAGCCACCACTGGAGCTTATGCGTTGCTGTGAGACTTAGCAGGTTTCCAGAGAGCTTTCAGGCTCTGGAAACAGTCTCTCTTGGCTTTTATGACTCTACAAAAAGCTGAGGGGAACTAGGAAGAAATGCCTGGCGATCTCTTCCTTAAAACCCTATGGATCACAGTGGTGTGGACTGCCACAGGTCTCAGAGGAGGTACAGGACCAGGCGATGTTTCATTCCTTTGTGCGTGGGGTCACCATGAGTGGAGGCTGAATGGATGGCAGCTGACAATACCAGAGACCCAGGGAGGGTGTGTGCCCCGATCCTGGTTCAGAACCTGTGAGGGCCTGACCAGGCTGGGCGGTGGTGAGATATGGGGGTCAGGGCTCATGTGAGCTGGAGCAAGGGGACTAGATCTGAGTCTGGGAACTGGAGGCACTGGGGGCAAGGCCCCAGGGTGGAAGGGTGGAACTAGAAGCCGATGGCTTATTTCCTTAGTTGTACAGTGGAGTAGGCACCTGACCTTGCAATTTCTCGGCCACTGTGAAAACCAAATCTGTTGCTGTCAAGCCAGTTCCAACTCATAGCAACCCCATGTGTGACAGAGCAGACTGCTAGCAGGATTTTCTTGGCCATAGTCTTTACTGATGCAGATTGCCAGACCTTTCTTCTGCAGCACCAGTGGATTGGTTTGAATCACCAGCCTTTAGGTTAGTAGCCAAGACTAACCGTTGGCATCACCCAGCGACCTCTGCTCAGCCACCCAAAGAAAACCAAGCCTAAATTCATTGCCTTGAGTTTATTCCAACTCATCGCTATCCTATAAGGAAAGTAGAACAGCTCCATAGGGTTTCTTGAGACTAAATCTTGATAGAAGCAGACTGCCTCATCTTTTTCCCAAAGAGTGGCTAGTGGGTTCGAACTGCTGACATTTTTGTGAGCAGCCCCATGCTTAACCCCCTGCGCCTTCAGTGAGGGTGAAAATCAGAACAGGCTTGAGAGCAGACACTCAGCTCCCATTGTCCTTCTCGAGCCTTCTCCTGGCTCTGCTGCTGCCACTGATCCCTAGGACAGAGTTCTGAGTGTAAAGAAGTACTTGGAGGACAAAAATTCCCCCACAGGGTAGAGAAGAGGTGAATGTTCTAGCACCTAACCCAGGAGCTGTGAGAGGGGGTGCGATTATGTCATGGTGAGTCACAGATATTTCTGGAAACTCTAAGTATGGGTGTGTGCCTGTCATAATTCTTGGGGAGGAGCATCTGAGCCAGTAAGGATGGATGCTTTCACATAACTTAGAGACCAGTACCCCCAGGGACCTTACCTCCCCTTAGAGAAGAGCCTGTCTACCATCTGTTGGGTTTGGGCACTGTGCGGGCTCTTATACTGCTGTGATGCTAGAAGCTATGCCACTGGTGTTTCAAATACCAACAGGTCACCCATGGTGGGCAGTTAGAGCTTCCAACAATCAGCCAATGGGAAACTTAAGGAGCACAACAGAGCATTGTCCAAATCACTTGCTTTGCTCTGCTAGGTCTATAGGAGGGCCATTGAGGCCGTGGAGGCCCTCAGGAAGATAGATGGCTCAGTTGCTGCAAGGATGGACTTAAATGTGCTGGCATTCGAGGGTGACGCAGGACTGGCTGCAGTCTACATAAGGTTGGCAGCTAAGAACAACAAGAAAAGAGCTGTTCCCAAGCAGATCCCTAGATGTCTAATCCCATGTGGCTCTGAGCATCTCATGGTGTTCTTCCTCCACAGCGACCTCATCTCCAGCCTGCAGTGGGCCTGAGCGGCAGAGGGCGCTAGCAGGGTTTTGACTTTCAAAACCTTAGAGGGCCTTGTCAGTTGGGTGGAAGCTGTCAGCTCTGAAGTGGTCAGGGATCCAGTGTCCAGATAGAAAAGACTTGAGTGCCCAGCCTTACCTGGTAGCATTTCTTATTTGCCCTTCGCCTCGGCCAGGTTGGGACACACCGTTAACAGCTGCATGGCCAGTGCTGATTTGAAGAAGTTGCTGTTCTCTGCATTCAAGGTTGTCCTGACTCATGATGACTCTCTGCACAGTTAGATTGACTACTGGAATCCACAAGGTTTTCTGTGGCTGGATTTGGAAGATCACCTGACCTCTCTTCCTGGTTTGTCTTAGACTTGAAGCTCTGCTGAGACCTGTTCAGCATCACAGCAACATGCAAACTTCCACAGACAAATGGGTAGTGGCTGCACATGAGATTCACTGGCCAGGAACTGAACCAGGGACTCCTGCCTGGAAGACAGAGATCTTACATCTACACGGCCTCTGCCTCCTTTAAGAGGGCAGAAGCACTGGATGTGGCGGATCTGTATGTCCTTGGACAGTTCTTCTCTGCAGACTGCTGGCAGTGCCCAATCTGCAGTACCTGTGTGTGTAAAGAGCAGAAACTGGCCCCCTTCTCTCAAGCATGGTTGGGAACTGAAGTTGAATCTGTATCTGAGTGAGTCGGTCATATACCAGCCTTCAGTGGACGCAGCATAGAGGTGCAAGTCCTGGACAGGTGACAGGTGAGCCAGCCTGTTGATCCACCATCTGAGGGTTTTCTGGGAGAAGTGCCAGTCAACCCTAAAGCCTGAGTTGAATACCTTAAGGAGTTGCTGTTGTTCTGGAAGCTTCTCATTCCCTGGGCATCACACAATTCTCAGGGTCTGGGCTTCTTTCTAATATGTTTCCACCCTAGGATGCCTAGATTGGGCTACATACCCCAGGCAGCTCCTCCAGGCTCCAGAGGCCTTGGTTCTCCTGAAGGTGCATCCGGAATGGAGCGTACTCTGGCCTTTTCTGGGATCTGCTGCATGGCTGGGTGGAGCTAAATGGATGTGGGGCAGCCAGGTGGCAGCGCTGGTGTGGGAGCCCCTCCTCCCCCATGGGCCTAGGGGAAGCAAGCTGGGAGTTGGGTGTGTTTCTGAGCCAGCCGGCCAGGCTGTCACACTCACGATGACAACCAGGATTATCGCTATGGGTGGTAATTCCCACAGGACAGTTTCAAGTTTCATGTCAGGAACTGGGCGAGTCCACCGTCTCCGCTTGCATCCGGGCAAAGCAAGCCTCTCCCGCTTGTTCTCCTGCTGGGTTCTCAGCTATGTTCATAGAGACCTGGTCTGTGGTTGGCAGAGGCTGAGAAAGTCCCCACGGTGGGGGGGGGAGGGGGGGCAAAAAACAACAAACTATTGCTGATAAGTCACTTCTGATTCATGGCAACCCCATGTGTGTCAGAGTAGAATTTATAAGTTCATAGGACTTTCAAGGGCTGATTTTTAAGATGTGGATTGCCAGGCCTTTATGCGGAGGCACCTCTAGGTAGATTCAAACCTCCATTGTTTGTGCTCCAGAGAAATAGAAAACCAAACCACACTTGTTGCTGTTGAGTCAGTTCTGACACACAGCTACCCCATGTGTTATGGACGGAGTAGAGCTGCTCCATAGTGTTCTTGGCTGTCGTCTTCATTGAAGCAGATCACCAAGCCATTCTTCTCTAGTGTCACTGGATGAGCTTGAACTGCTGATCTTTTGGCTAGCAGCTGAGTACAAACCACTGCCGCTGCCCAGGGACCTTTTCCAGACAGATGGCTGGAAGATGGATCCATTGAGTGAATCCTTCCTTTTGGTGCCCCCAGGTGTCTCAGAGTTAGAACTGTGCTTCATGGGGTTTTCAGTGGCTGGTTTCTCAGAAGTAGATCACCAGACCTTTCTTCCAAGGTACCTCTAGGTATTACTGAGTCCTCCAACCTTCAGGTTAGCAGCTGAAGAGGTTAGCTGTTTGCACTATACAACGTCTCCAGGAGACCCCAGGAAGGTAGGGAAGCGCTGTCTCTGTACATGAGGAGAAGAGAAGTATGGAAACATTTGTGATGGGCTGGTGTTGGGTCACTGGGTTGGGCAGAGCTCACGGACACTTGATTGCTCTATCAGGATCACCTTCTGGGCCGTGGCAACTCAGAACCCAATCTGGGGCTTCTGCCTGTGTCCCTAGCCTGTGGGTCCCACTGTGTGTCCAAGACAGAGCCTTGGGTCTCCCTGGGAGGTAAAGGAAGTCCAGCGTGACTGGAGGAGCCCTGGTGGTATAGTGGGTTAAGTGTTTGGTATTGATTGCAAGGTAGGGAGAAAGATGGGGCAGCCTGCTTCTGTAGAGATTGACAGCCTTAGAAACCCCATGGGGCAGTACTCTCTTGTCCTGTAGGGTCACTGTAAGTGGGAAGCCAGATGAGAGGGATCCGGTGGCATTCTGGAAAAGGGAAGCCGAACCGATAATCATTGTTGGATCACAAGGATAGATGAGCCTCCAGTAATTATGATAAATGATGCTTTGCTTCTGGAAGCCTCCTCCTCAGCAGATGGGCGGAGGCACAATTTTCAGCCTGAGGGGTGCAGTAGAAAGCGTTCCTGTCCCCATTTCACTGGTGGGAAAGTTGAGGGATGAAACAGGCTCCCTTGGGGCCCATGTGAGCCCAGCCTGTTGTGTTTGGGGAGGATGCTTGAAAAGGAGTCTGGAGAGCCAGCTGGGGAGACTGGGAACAAAAGAGGTAATCACCTCTCCAAATGTTTGCTGGAAGTGTTCCCGGCCACTTAATTCCTGTGCGAACACCCAGTTCCTATGTGCAAGCTTAATCCTTGCTCTCACACCTAATCTCTGCACTCATGCTTAATCCCTGAGTGCATGCTTTATTTCTGCCTGCACACCTAATCCCTGTGCACACAAACTTTTCCAGGGAAAATTCATTTGGGCCTGAATTTTTAGACCCGTCACCTGACTCAGTGTGATAAGTATCTGACTGCCACGGCAAGGTTGGCCGTTCGAGCCCACCAGCCACTCTGCAGGAGAAAAATGAGACTTTCTTTTTAAAAAAACAGCAAAGAAAGAAAAGACCAAAATGGATGTCTGAAGAGACTCTGAAATTTGCTTTCAGCATAGAGATTCTAAAGTGAATGGAAGGAATGATAAAGTAAAAGACTTGAACAGAAAAATTTAAAAGGCAGCTCAAGAAGACAAAGTCAAATATAATGGAATGTGCAAAAACCTGGAGTTAGAAAAGCAAAAGGGAAGAACGTGCTCAGCATTTCTCAAATGAGGGAACAGAAAAAAAAAAAAAATCAAGCCTTAACTTGCAATACTGAAGGATTCTATGAACAAAATTTTGAATGATGCAGAAGGCATCAAAAGAAGATGGAAGGTATACACAGAATCACTGTAAAAAAAGAAAAAGAAAGGTTGATGTTCACCATTTCAAGAAATAGCATATGATCAAGAACCTAAGATATTGAAGGAAGAAGTCCAAGCTTCATTGAAGGTATTGGCAAAAACAAGGCTCCGGGAATTGATGGAATGCAAATTGAAATATTTCAACAAACTGATGCAGCACTGGAGGCGCTTACTCATCTATGCCAAGAAATTTAGAAGACAACTGCCTGGCCAACTGATTGGAAGAGATTCATATTTATGCCCATTCCAAAAAGAGGTGACTCAGTGGAATGTGGAACGTTGGACAACATCATTAATATCTCATGCAAGTAAAGTTTTGCTAAAGGTAATTTAAAAACAGTTGCAACAGTATATCAACAGGGAACTACCAGAAACTCAAGCCAGACTCAGACAAGGACATGGAACTAGGGATATCATTGCTGATGTTAAATGAATCTTGGCTGAATACTGGAAGATGTTTGTGGTGCTGTGGGATAAAGTACTGGACCACAAGGTTGGTTTGAACCACAAGACCAGCAATTCAGACTCACCAGCTGATCCTTGGAAACCCTATACAGGGTTGCTATGAGTCAGAACCAACTTGATGGCACTTAACAACAAGGCTTTTGACTATGTGAATTATGACAGGCTATGGATAACATCACAAAGAGTGCATATCCCAGGACACTTGATTGTGCTAATGAGGAACCTGTACATAGACCAAGTAGAAGTCGTTGTTGTTGTTATATGCTGTGGAGTCAGTTATGTGCCGTGGAGTCGATTCTGGCTCATATCGACCCTGTACAGAGTTTCTGAGGCTGCAAATCTTTACGGGAGCAGAAAGCCTCATCTTTCTCCCATGGAACAGCTGGTGGTTTCAAACTGCTGACCGTGAGATTAGCAGTCCGATTTGTAAACACTATGGAGCAGACCAAAGGGACACTGAATGGTTTAAAATAAAGAAAGATGTGCACCAAGGTTGTGTTCTTTCACCATACTTATTTAATCTTCTGAGCAAATAATCCGATAAACTGGATTATATGAAGAAGAATGTGGCATTGGGATTGGAGGAAGAGTTGTTAACAACCTGCGATATGTGGGTGAAAGCAAAGAGGACTGAAAATACTTATTGATGAAAATCAAAGACCACAGACTTCTGTATGGGTTGTACCTCAAAGTAAAGAAGACAAAAAACCCTTATCACTGGACCAATAAATAACATCAGGATAAATGGAGAAAATATTGACGTTATCAAAGTCTTCACTTTGCTTGGATCCACAATCAACACTCATGGAAGAATCAGTTAAGGAATCAAGTGATGTATTGCATTAGGCAAATCTCTTACACAAGACCTCTTTAAAGTGTTGAAGAGCAAAGATGACAGTTTGAGGACTAAGGTGAGCCTGATCTAATAAGAGTTATTTTAAAAAAACTCATATGTATGTGAAATTTGGACAATGAATAAGGAAGATCATTGAAGAATCTATGCATTTGATTGTTGAAGAAGAATATTAAAGGTGCCATGAACAGATCTGTGCTGGAAGAAGTATAGCCAGAATTCTCCTTAGGAGCGAGGATGGTGAGATTTTATTTCTCACTTTGGACATGTTGTCAGGGGGGATCAGTCCCTGGAGAAGAACACCATGCTTAGTAAAGTGAATGGTCAGTGAAAAAGAGGATGACCCCCAGCGAGATGGATTGGCACAGTGGCAGCAGCAATGGGCTCAAGCATGACAACAACTGTAAAGATGACTCAGGACTGGGAGCATTTGATTCTGTTGTGCATAGGGTCACTATGAGTTGGAACCAACTCAACGAAACCTAACAACATGAGACTGAGCTTCCAGATTAAAATGGACTAGGAAAAAAGATTTGGCAATCTACTTCTGAAAACCAGCCAATCAGCCCCATGGATCATGGCGGTCCAGTCTGCACGTAATCATAGGGATGGCACAGGACTGGGCAGTGTTTTGTTCCCTTGGCATGAGGTTGCCAAGATTAGAGGACAGCCAGCAACCCACCCACCGCCTGATCTGTAGCTGCTGCTGTTGTTTTAGGTGACAGCCCTGGGTGGCCCAGCACCAGATGGTGGGTGGGAGTCTTCCGAGTTTCGGATCTTTGTGACTGGGTGATGGTGACTTTGCTGCCATGATATCTGTCGTCACAGTTACTGCCTGTGCCACCATGACTAGGGACGACAGGCACCATGGCTTCAAACAGTAGGCATTTGGTTCCTCAGTTCTGGAGGCACAAAGGCGGAAATCTTGTGTCGCAGGGCCATGCTGCCTCCGGAGGCCCTGCCTTCTCCAGTTTCTGGTGTCACCCGAAGCCCTTAGCGTCCTAGGCTGGTCCACACATCACAGTCCCTGCCTCCATCTTCACGTGGCCTTCTCCTTCTGTGTGTGTGTGTCTAGACATCCCCCAGTCATACAGGATTTGGGACCCTCCCTAATTCATTAATGGAGCCTAGTGGTGCTGTGTATTAAGCATTGTGCTGCTAACTTAAAGATCAGCATTTGAAACCTCCCACCGTCGCTGTGCTAGAGAAAAGATGGACAGGCTCGGAAACGTATGGAGCAGTTCTACTCTGTGTATAAGGTCACTGTGAGTCGGAATTGACTTGACGGCAGCAGGTTGGTGGATCTGATCCATCATGGCCTCATCTTAACCAG
>NW_006408824.1:719159-733525 GCF_000296735.1 Chrysochloris asiatica
ATCAGCGGAGAAGAGACCCTACCCAGAGAAACAGAGATGCCTGAGATAGAGACAGACGATGACATGGAGTGATGAAGCGGCTGGGGACTTTGGACCCAGAGAGGGAACGGGACTGTGGGCTGAAAAAAGGGGAGCGGGGGAGGGGGAAGTTTAGGGAGTGGGTTTCTAGGATATACCCTTTGGTTGGTTGATGATGCATGGAGGGGATTGGAACCATGGCAATGAAATGATATACAATGGAATGAATGTAAGACTAAGGTTCTCTCATGTAAGCTATCATATAACTCACAATAAAACATTAAAAAAAATTCAGATGAATAAACTGCTTGCAAAAAAAATACACTGCCAACCTTGCAGTTCAAACCGACCTTACAGTCCAGTGCTTATCCTATAATGCCACACCAGGACTCCACACATGCCCTGCCTTCACTCAATTCCTGACTCTCATCCTCCTTCATGTGTTGCCATAGGCAAATAGCCTCGCAAGCACTGCACAGGGAACTTGGAGGTAGAACAGAAGTACTAATGATGTTATTAGGCCCTGAACCTTCAACCCAAGGAACCAAGTCCCGCGCAGTGTTTGCTTGTACACAGAAGCTTCAGCAGTGATTTTTTTTTTTTTTTAATTGCAATAGGTTTTTAAAATATGTCATCTACCACACAAATTTTGTCAGTTTGACTTTTTACAGGTGTCTGACCTATTGACAGTACTCCATATTCCCCTGGTAACTCTGAGAAACTGATTTCTACACATTTGCTGTTTCTTGTCTTTTTGTATAACGGAGGTCATACATTATTTGATCTTTTGTGATTGTCTTATTTCACTCATCATAATGTCTTCAAGCTCTACCTATACTGTAGCATGTTTCAAGACTTCATTTCTCTAATTGGCTGAGAATAGTATTTCGTTGATTGTATGTATCATATGTTGTTTATCCAGTCATCTGTGGATGCACATTTGGGTTGTTTCTACCTTTTGGCTATTGTGAATAGTAATGTACTGAACAGTGGTGTTCAAGTCTCTGATTTCAAGTCTTTTGTGTCTGTACCTAGGATTGGAATTGTTGGGTCATATAGTAGTTCTGGTATGGTGCTGTGGGTTAATGCGCTGGACTGCAAAGTCACTTTCAACTTCAAGGTTGGAGGTTCAAACTCACCAGCCGCTCCTTGGAAAACCTATACAGAGTTGCCATGGATCAGAACTGACTGGATGGCACTTAACAACAACAACAATGGTAGTTCTGTTTTTAGTGTTTTAAAGAACCACCACACTGCTTTCCACAATAGCTATACCATTTTGCATTTCTACCAACAATGGATAAGGGTTCCAGTGTCCCCATATCTTCACCAACATTTGTGATTTTCTGTTACTTTTGTTTGGTTTTAATCTTAGCCATCCTTGGTTGCTGTTAAGTGCCATCGAGTCAGTTCTAACTCATAGCAACCCTGTATAGAGTTTCAGAGAACCAGGTGGTGGGTTTGAACTGCCGACCTTAGTGAGCAGTCTACTGCTTAATCTACATTGCCACACCAGGACTCCTTAGCCTCCTAGTAGGAGTGAGATGGAATCTTGTTGTGGTTTTAATTTCATCTCTCGATGGCTAATGACACTGAGCATCTTTTCATGTTTGGTGACCATTTGAATGTCTTCTTTATTGAAATGTCTACTCATATCCTTTGCCCATTTTATGATTGTCTTTTTGTTGTTGTCAAAGTTATACATATGTAACTTAGCCCACAACACTGTGCCTCCTCCCTCAGCCCTCCCACACTTCCTTCTGGGAAGGCTTGGTAACGATAGAGTATACGGCAACTCTAGCCACCCACGGCTGGGCCCCAGCCTGAACTCAAAGTGACAGCTGCCAGATCAGACTGTGGGGGACCCTCTCCCCTGTGCTGGTTCTCCTTCGCTCCATGTCTCCTCGGAGGAGGACGATCGGGTGGAAGGGGAGAACCCACCACTGTGAAGTAACCACAGCCAGGGCCTGGCCAAACCCTTCTTTGGTCTTATGCAGACTGACACCGTAGGCCCCTCTCCTCAACCTGACCTTACTGTCCTCCATTCAAAGTTCTGTGTCTATCCTCACCTCTGCTCAAGTAGGTACCACTGTCTGCCACTCACGCCTCTCTCCTCTTGACTCTGTGGGCAGACCTACCCCTGCCTACTGCATCCTTCTCTTCCTCTCAGCAAGAAGTGGTCTTGTTGTGGTTGAAGTGGTAAATGTATCCTGGCAAACCCTGGGATCCCACTGGCTCCCCCAAGGGCTTTGTCTGCAGGGTTCACCATTTGGACACAGCCCACCACCTGGCACAGTTTAGGAGTTCCCTTCAGCTGAACATCAGTTGCTCAAGAAGCACATTGATTGTCTGTTGTTGTCAGGTGCCATTGACTTGGCTCCAACTCATAGGAGCCTTGTGTAGAACAGAATGAAACACCATCCTCACAGTCATTGTTAGGTTTGAGCCAATGTTGAAGCCACTGTGCCGGTTCATCTCATTGAGAGTCTTCTTCTGTGTCACCCATCTTCTACTTTACCATGCATGATGTCCTTCTCCAGGACTGGTCCCTCTTGATAAACACAACCAAAGTATGTGAGATGAAAGCTCATCATCCTCATCGCTAAGGAACATTCTGGCTGTTCTTTTTTTAAGACATTTATTTGTCCTTCTGGAAGTTCCTGGTACTTCCAATATTCTTCTGACACCATAGTTCAAAAGCATCAGTTCTTCACTCTTCCTTATTCATGCTTTCACATGCATATGAGGCAATTGAAAATACTTTATTAAGTGCACCTTAGACCTTAAAGTGACAGCTTTACCCCTTTGTTAATGCTTTAAAGAGACCTTTTGCAGAAAATTTGTCCAATGCAATTCCCAGGGGTTGTTTTAAAAAAAACAAACACATCCACTGCCATCAAGCTGATTCTGACCCATAGCTACCTTATATAGGATTTCCGAGACTGTAAATCTTTATGGGAGCAGACAGCCTCATCTTTCTCCCTAGGAGCGACTGGCGCGGATTTGAGCCTCCGACCTTGTTCTTATCTGCGGCACCACAGTTGATAGTTGGCATCCTATCATCTGGGACACTGCCTTCCTTCAGGTGTCTGTTTCTACCCCTGACACTCCCAACCTGGAGTCAGGGACACCAATCATCTTTTCCTCAAGTGTCTGGAGTGATGTTCACCATGCTGATTGAGGTCCTCGTCTGCCCACGTTGCGGCACTCGGGGTAGAGGACAATGACCTATCTAGCTGCCAGGGAAAACCTGGTGACTCAGATTCTGTCTAGCTGGAACTCACCCCTGTGTGGGCAGGCTTTGAGGGCAGCTGTGTTGGCCAGCCTGGCTTTCTCAAGAGAGCTCATCTCTTGAAAAGTCCACTCTTCCTTCAAGTATCTGTTCCTGGGTGGTGCAAAGGGTGGACACTATCAGCTCACGGCAGACCCTAAGGTTGGAGGTTCAAGTCTGCCTAGAGGTGCCTTGGGAGAAAAGCCTGGTGATCTATTGAAAAATCAGCCAATTAGAACCCTGGTTGCTAAGGGAGGAAGGGGGAATGATTGTTCGTGGACACAGGATTTTCCTTTAGGGTGATGAGAATGTTCTAGAACCGGATGGAGGTGTTGTTACACAGTTTTGTGAATGTGTATAATGTCATTGGGTTTTACACTTTAAAATGGTTAATTTACACAAACACCCCACGACTCTGACCTTTAGTCACCCTTCAGGACAATTAATAGGTCTAGAAGGGGAACAATAGGATCATCTGAGATCAAAGGGGCAGTGTTTGCCCAAGAACAAATCTCAGAAGGCCGGAAGAGTTAGGAAAGGAGGAGTGGAAACTGGAAACACAGGGTGGAAGTGGGTAAGTGATGATATATTCAGGGGATTGCAGTCAATGGGATGTCTGAATTGTTGAATGAAAAACTGATCTGCTTTGTAAACCTTCACCCAATTCACAATACAAAGTTAAAATAAATAAAATCATTAGTTTTATGCTCTGTGAACTTAACCTCAATTTAAATGAAAAAGGAAGCCCAGCCCAACCCCAGCATTGGGTGAGTGCTGACGGGGCATTCTGGAGAGGGTGCCTGGGTAGACAGGCCATGAGGGCAGGGCGGTGCCCACTTGGTGGTACCTCCCCCCCCCAGCAGCTGGCTGCATCACCGGAAGGCGTTGTCTAATGTGCTTTTACCTCTGTAAATAAATATAGCCCAATAGTTTATTGTCAGGATACACAGGGACAGAGACCCCCTTCCTGCCTGGCCCAAACCCATGACCCAGAGTGTGGTGGTTACACCAGAGTCAAAGCCACCAGGGCCTGCCTGCCCTTCGCCTACTGTCCTTCAGAGCACCTGGCTGGGTCGGCTCCCCAGTAAGGGCTTGCATCCAGCTCTCTGGGATCAGTTGGCAAACAGGGGTTTAGGAACTGGAATCCCAGAATCCTGCACTTGTGGGAACACACTGAGAAGAGTAATCCCAACTCCTGGCACACCTGGTCTTGGGGGACCCCCAGGAAATGCCCTCCCGCAGTGGTCTGAGTTCCAGCCTGCAGGAAGGATGAGGCAGAGTCAGCCCACTGCAGGAGTAGGCTGCCTGATGGAGGTCTCAGGAGACGAGGGGCTGTAGTGGAGAGCTTGAGAGATAGACCAATCTCCAATTCTCAGGAGTAAAGCCAGGGAGAGGCATCTAGAAGCTCCTGACAATTGTTTGTACTAAGGCTTTTAAAAATAAGACAAAACCAAATGGTTTCTTTCGTCGACTCTAACTCAATGTGCCCCTGCATCAGAGTAGAACTGTGTTTCGTTGGGCTTTCAGCAGCTGATCTTTTGGAAGTAGATCCACCAGACCATTGTTCTAAGGTGCCTATAAGTGAACTTGAACTACCAACCTTTCAATTGGCAGTCAAATGCTTTATACTATTTATGCCACCCAGAGACTCTAAGAAGCTAGAAAGAGAGAAAAGAAAACAGGATGTTGGTGGAGGCTAGAGCCCCTCAAGGGGCTGAAGGAGCAATGCTGATCTATGGGGCTAGAGCTTTGAAAGTACATCATGTCAGCCAGCTAAGTTCTCTCCCCATTCAGAGCAAAAAAAGAGTGGAGAAAAGCAAAAGAAATCAAAGCAAATACTCCAGAGGATGAATGGACTACATAATTCTCTGGTCTTGATACCAGAATAACTAGATTGATGTTGTTAAGTGCCATCAAGTTGGTTCCAACTCATAGCTACCCTGTCTAGGGTTTCTGAGGAGCAGCTGGTGAGTTTGAACCACCGACCTTACAGTTCAAACCAACCTATGGTCCAGTGCTTTATCCTGCAGTGCCACACCAGGACTCCTGAGAACTAGATGGTGCCATCCAACCATGTCCACTACTTTGAAAGGGATCACAACAGGAGGTTCTGGATAGAGTGGGAGAAAATTATGGAACAGAGCTCAAAATCATTTTTTTTTTTTAAAAACAGCAAAACAACAAAAACAGGCCTAAAGTAAATGATGATGTATGCACAACCTTGGAATAACAGGGCTTCTGGATACAGGGATTGAGGCATGGTTTGAAAGGGTAAAAGAGGGGAATAATGTTAAGATGCTTGGCTGTCTTTTTTTTTTTTTATCAAATGCAGTTTTTATTCTCTAGTTTTGCTGACTATAAATAAGTGTTTCCACTATGGAAAAGAAAGTTAGCACAGTACATTTTCATGACTGGGGAATGGATTTTCTGAAATCATCTTCAATAGGACAAAAACTCCAAGAGAGAGAGAAAAAAACCAATCTGGATGTTGGGAGCTCGAACAGCTTTATATAAAGTCCCTTGTAAATAAACAAAACAATAAAAATAAATCTAAAAGAAGAGATAGGATAAAAAAATATTAAGAAAAAGAAATTAGAAAAAGGGAAAAGAAAATAATATTAAGACCATTTATTGCTTCTCTTTAGTCTTCTCCTTGGTGTCTTCCCCATCAGCCACCTTGGTCCCTGGAGCCTCCCTAGTCTCCTCCTTCACCGAAAGAGCTTCTAGCTTCTCGGCCACCTTTTCAGCATTGTCATTTTTACCCGAGCCTTTCTTTTCTCGCTCTTCTATCTCTTTCCTGCACTCCTCAAACTTTGTTTTGAATTTCTGTGCATTTTCAGCGTTGAGGAAACGGATGGCAAGCAGCTCTGGCTTGGGACACTCATCAGCGAAGTCAGCGTGGGTGTTCCAGACCCAGGCTTGGTGGCTGCCTGCATTCGGCTTTAGCTCCATCAGTGGTGTAATGTAGTGGTTGGCGCATATCTTCAGTGTCTTGTCCCTACGCATAAGAAGGCGGATGCTCCCCTTCTCCTTATGCCTCAGGAGCTTCACGTCGCCGGTGCCTCTCTCCTTCCACTCGGGGAGATCATTTTCTGAGGCAAAACGGTATAACTTTGCCCGCATTTTAAGAAGTTCCTCTTCATCTTCCTCCAGCGTTTTAATTTCTTGTTCAGGAAGGGCCACTATCGGCTCAAACTGGGGGTCATGATTGGACTCGTCTACGTTTTCGGTGGTGTCCCAATCCTCGTGAGAATCCTTGGCGGCCGCCATGGGGGCGCGGCGGGAGTGACGGCGGCGGCAGCAGCTTACCGGTGCAGTCGTCGCTCCCCGCTTGGCTATCTTTTGAATCTTGGTTTCCCTTGCCTACCATTGTGAAATAGACACTTGGGGGTTGGGGTGGGGGAATAGCCAGAAACATCACAATAGAAAGTTAAAGCCTATCTTCAACCTATAACTGATTGGAATACCTTAAAGGGGGCTAGAAATTGCCCAGTGAAAGAGACCTCGTGTGGAGCTTGTGCATTGCCTAAGACCATAGGGGAAATCAGAATCCCATCCAGAATTGTCTGAGGTGGGAAATTTACTCTGGAATGGACGAGTAGACCAGCCTGGGGCAGCTAGAAGAACAGAAGATACTTTGTGAAGAAAGACCAGCAGGAAAACTCAGAAACAATAATGGCAGTCTGATTGATTGCTACAAAAACAAGTAAGCTGTTCACCCGGGAGCCATCAAGGCAAGTGGTTGGGTCAGGTTCCCTCAGAGCAAACTCCCTTCCAAGACTAAGACTCAAGGGGAATACACAAGTAGGCATATGGTCTGGCTGGTGACCACGTTGGTCACCGATAAAGGGAAGAGGGGGTAAAAACAACAATGAAGTTGGGATCTAAGTCCGACCACATTCAATAGAGTCCTGTGAATCCGGGAGGAGACCTGGATGGCCAGAAGCTACAGCAAGACCCGGGGACTCCTGGGCCCAGAGACAGTGACATGGCCACAGAGGACTAGAGCGAATAATGAAGCATCCAGCTGATGTGAAGTGAGGGGAGATATAGAAGAACACCCATACACCCATACTTGCAGGTAGTACCCACTTGACATGGCTTCGATGGCTGGATGATCAGAACTTGACTAGAAGAAGAAAGAAGAGGGAAGGAGGGGGGGAAGAGTAACCCACTACAATTTAATGAACTTTACTTATATGTATGGATGTAGTCGCTCAAAAAAGAGAACAAATCTTTACAGCAAGGATCATTCCCACCCCCTCGGTACACAGGGTTGACAGGGATGGGCTACTTAGACATTGGCTACCAAAAATGGAGGGGGGAGGGCTATAAAGGGAAGAAATAACTGGCCTACAGGTTTTCAAGAGGGAGCCTAGTTCCAGATGGGGCAAGGGTAGGTAGGAAAAAAACAAACAAAACCAGGCCTGAAGGTTTGATAGAGACTGGCGGAACCCCTGAGATTATGGCTCTTGGTCACCCTTCAAGCCTGATTTGAGCTCTCCCCCGTGACTCAACTTTCATTCAAAGGACAGATAGTTCTGTAAGATGAACAAGGCCCTAGGGAGATACCCAGTTTCCTTAGAACAGTCAGCCACACAAGATCAAATGGACAGCATTGGTCCAGGGATAAGGTTCAGAAGGCAGAAAGGAATAGGAAACAAAGGAAGAACAGAAATGGTAAACACAGAATGAGAGTTGGAAGAATGCCGCTCTATTGTGGGGACTGCAATCAATATCAAGAAACAAAGTCTATGGATTGTTGAATGAAAAACTAATTTGCACCGTAAGCTTTCACCCAAACCATAATAAAAAGTTTACCAAGAAAAAATGTAGGTCGTGTTGTGGTTTGTGGGGAACAAGGCTGGTGGCCAGAGGCATACACTGCACAGCTGACGAGTGTGTGCTATGGCCGGGCGGGCTCTGTGACTCTCCACATTTCTCTGGTCTTCAGAGTCTATCCGCCCTGGTGGAGGAGATTTGAGTGAGCAGGATCTGCCAGGAAGGGAATGCGTTAGCTCTCAGAAAGGCTTAGGGCTGCTCAAAGTCCTGTGGCATGCTGTGCTCTTTTGACTCAGTGAAGACTTGGGGCCTACACCCTCTACCAAGCCCCTAAAACTAAACTCCCTGCTGACTCAGTGAGCCTGTAGGACAGAGTTGAACTGCTCCTTAGGGTTTCTGAGAATATAAATCTTGATGGAAGCAGACAGCCTCATTTTTCTCCCCCAGAGTGACTGACTGGTGGGTTTGGGGTTGCAGTCTCGTGCCACCAGGGCTCCTGAGTTACGACTCAGCTCTTGAATAACACCCACTTGTCCGTAACTGTTAAGTGTCCCTGGGTAGCACAGACAGTGAACGCACTTGGCTGCTAACCAAAAGGTTAGAGGTGTTCATGTCCACCCAGAGGAGCCTTGGAAGAAAGGTCTGGTGATCTGTTGCCAAAAATCATTCCCTGCAAACTTTGTGAATTGCCTGAAGTTTTCTTAAAACCAAACAAAAGTAAGGAGCATTGTACTCTTTTAAGATCTATCTGTATGGGCAACTCAAGGAGCTCTGGAAGCACAGTGGTTTTGAGTTGGGCTGCTAACCTCAAGATCAGCAGTTCAAAACTACCAGCTGTTCTGCAGGAGAAAGATGAGGCTTTCTGATCCCCTGAAGATTTACAGCCTCCGAAACCCTATACAGGGTCGCTATGAGTTGGAACTGACTCCACAGCACATAACTACCACCCTATGGACAACACAAAAGATTAGCTGGGGATGAAAAAAGAAAAAAAAAAACACAAAAACCTGGGAACCTTAGGGGGCAGTGAGTGTATGTTGATGCAGAGGCAAGAGCTCAGAAAGGGAAGGCAAACTTGGAGACTGTCTTCAAGGTCACTGAATTGTACCTGTAGAAACTGTCCAATGGGTGTATGTTCTGCTGAGTAATTCTCAACAACAGAAAGAAAATCATTGTATTAAAAAAAAAAAACCTATGGAGCACAATTCTATTCTGACACACATGGGGCTGCCATGACTTGGGGTGAGCTCAATGACAGCTGGTTTCGGTAACCTCTGTACAGCCTGTTGGGGGGCTGGATAGGAGCCTTCTGCCCGCTCCCAGGGTCCCCTATCCTTCAGTTCCTCTCAACCCGGAGCTAGCCTTCTGCTTGGGCATTCAGATACACACGGGTCCTGGTGGCACTAGTGTGCAGGCCCTGGACTCTCCTACAGCTAGGATGGCTACTGGCATGGCCCCAAACCCCAGCAGGTGTCAGCCCTGGCTGCTCCTGAGAGTCCCCTGGGGAGCTTGCCCTGGCCTGGGCCGCTCCCAAATCTGCTTTGGAATTGAACACATGTTTTTGAGGCTCCCTGAGTATTACATAGAGCACCTGTTAGCAAGCACTCTGTCCTGGGTGATGTGGAGGTAGGGAAACTGGGAGAGGCAGAAAGCATGAGGAAGCTGGGCCTTGGCCACCTGTGGTTACCTCTAACCAGAGGCAGCTCCTTCTGCTGCCCACGTGGGAAGAACTGAATATGGGCCTCTGTGAGATTGTTGTCAGACTCCAGAGACCACAAGGATGCCTGGTGTCAGGCCCTGTGCCCACCTGGCTTGGGGCCCCTGGGCATCACCTCTACAGGCAGTGGGTGTAGGCGAGCAGGTGTGGGCAGGGCTGCTTGCAAGCGTATCTTGGTGGAAATGATCACCTGAGTCAGGAGGACCTCTTGGAAGCTCCAGGGCCTGGGGGCGTAGAGGCAACCTTCCTGTGGGTCGTGAAGTGGGCTGACCCAGGTGGGGTTGATATCCACAACAAGGGTGCCACAGGGACTATAGGATAGCCAGGGGCTGAAGGGAAGACAGTGGTTGTCTTCTGTAGCCTGTAACACACAGGCATTACTGTGTGGCTATTGTTGGAGGAACTGGTAGTGTAGTGAGTTAGCTGTTGGGCTGCTAACTATAAGGTCAGCTGTATAAACTCACCAACTGCTCTGCAGCAGAAAGATGAGGCTCTCTGCTCCTGTAAAGAGTGACAGCCTTGGAGCCCTCTGGTACAGTCAGAGCCAACTTTCTTTGTATAAGCTCTTTAGGCTCTCTGGCAGAGCAGTGGTTAATCACTAAGCTGCTAACTGAACAGTCAGCAGTTCAAACCCACCAACAGCTTTATGGGAGAAAGGACCTGGCAGTCTGCTTCTGTAAAGATTGACAGCCTCAGAAACCCTATGGAGAAGTTCTGCTCCGTCCTGTAAGGTTGCTATGAGTTGGGGTTTTAGTGGGAGGAGAGGAGGAAGGTGTTTCTTAACAACTTGGGCCCCCTTGGAGAAGAAAACAGCTTCAAAAAAAATTGGTGGGAAAATGGAATTAAAAAATAATGGAATTTTTCCATGAACTTTTGAAGCTCCCATGTATTCAAAAGCCAAGTCTTGCATTATTTGGGGGACAAACCCTGCTTCACTGGGTCGGGGGCACAGAGGGTTGTGGTTCATTTAATGGTGGCAGTAAGAGTCTTGCTTTGCTAGGCGGGTTGATGGGCTCCCTCTGACTCTAGTGCTTCTTTGCCCCTATAGATGCCACGTTTGGGACGCCCCCCGGCTACAGCTGCGCTGCTGACCGGGCCGAGGAGGAGCGGCGACACCAGGATGGGCTGCCCTACATCGATGACTCACCCTCCTCCTCCCCGCATCTCAGTGGCAAGGGCAGGAGTGGCCGGGATGCACTGGCTGTGGGAACCTTGGAGTCCACCAAAGGGGTGAGTGCTGGGGTCTGTCTCTCTTCTGGGTGCAGGCTGGGCTCTGGCTGTCATTCCCAGACCCTCTGAAGTGTGCTACCCACCTATTCAGTGTTATGGAGCAAGAAGTTGGCTACTCCCTAAAAACATCTTCTTTCATCCTTCCTTCTCTAGAGAAGCAAAACCATTGAAGCTTATACATATATGTATATATATAACCCACTGCCATTGAGTTGATTCCAACTCTATAGGACAGAATAGAATTGATCCTTAAGGTTTCTGAGACTATAAATCTTATTGAAACAGCCTCATCTTTTGTCCTAGGAGCAGCTTGTAGGTGTAAACAGCCAACCTTGTAGTTAGCCACCCAACACCTAACCAGCATGCACCACCAGGATTCCATATATGGAATATACATGATGATGGTGCTGTGCTGTGGAGTCGGTTCTGACTCATAGAGAACCTGCATAGGGTTTCCGAGGCTGTAAATCTTTACTGGAGCAGAAAGTTTCATCTTTCTCCCATGGAACCGCTGGTAGTTTTGAACTAGCTGACCTTGAGATTAGCAGCCCGATTCATAACCACTACACTACCAGAGCTCCTTTGTTGTTGTTAAGTGCCATCGAGTCAATTCCGACCCATAGCAACCCTGTATAGGGTTTCCAAGGAGCAGCTGGTTAGCTTGAACCACCAACCTCGCAGTTCAAAAGACTTTGCAGTCTGACACATTAGCCCACAGCACCACACCAGGACTCCAGAGCTTCTTATATATATGGAATATATATAAAATTGTTGTTCAGTGCCATTGAGTCGGTTCCCATAGCGACCCTGTATAGGGTTTCCTAGGAACAACTTTTCAGTCCATTGCATTAACCCACAGAGCCACACCAGGACTCCATATGGAAGATATATATACCACCACTCATCTGTCAGTTTGTCGTATTGTGGTGGCTTGTGTGTTGCTGTAATTCTGGAACCTGTGCCACAGGTATTTTAAATACTAGCAGGGTCACCCACAATGGACAGGTTTCAGCTGAGCTTCCAGATGAAAACAGACTAGGAAGAAGGAGAGACGAACTATTTCTAAATATTTAGTCACTGAAAACCTTATGAATAGGAGAACACTGTCAGCTCCAGAATATTAAATATTGAAACATGATGAAGAGTGCCAGAACATTGTCAGATATAGTGTCGGACAATGAGCCCCTGAGGTTGGAAGGCACTCAAAATGTGACTGGGGAGGAGCTGCCTCCTCAAAGTAGAGTTGACTGTGATGATGTGAATGGAGTAAAGACTTTGGAACCTTCATTTGCTAATAGGGCACAACTCAAAATGAAGAGAAACAGCTGTAAACATCCATTAATAATTCGAACATGGACTGTACGAAGTATGAATCTAGAAAAATTGGAAGTAGTCAAGTATGAAATAGAACACCTAAACATTAATATCCTAGGTATTAGTGAGCTGAGATGGACTGATATTGGCCATTTTGGATCTGACAATCACATGGTTTCTATGCCAGGAATGACAAATTGAAGAAGAATGGTGTCACATTTGTTATAAAAAAAAATAAAATCCTCCCAATCAAAAAAAGTCCAATCCCAGATGGCTTCACTGGTGAATTTTGCCAAACATTCAGAGAAGAGATGACACCAATTCTACTCAAACTATTCCAGAATATAGAAAAGAATAGTAAACTTCCTATTGCATTTTATGAAGCAAGCATAACCCTCATACCAAAACCAGGGAAGGACATCACTAGAAAGGACATCAGTATCCCTCATGAACATAGATGCAAAAATTCTCAACAACATCCTAGCCAATAGAATTCAATAACATATTTTAAAAAAATAATACATTATGACCGAGTGAGATTCATACCAGGAATGCAAGGATGGTTCAATATTAGAAAAACAATCAACGTAATTCACTGCATACATTTTTTAAAATGACAGAACCCACATGATTCTATCAATAGATACAGAAAAGGCATTTGACAAAATCCAGCACCCATTCCTGATAAGAGCACTAAACAAAGCAGAAATTGAAGGAAAGTTTCTCAACATAATTAAGAGTATATATACAAAACCAACAGCCAACATCATTCTCAATGGACAGGAACCAGACAAATATGGCTGTTATCACCACTCCTATTCAACATTGTGTTAGAAGTCTTAGCCAGAGCTATAAGTCAAGAAAGGGAGACTAAAGGTATCCAAATTGGCAAAGAAGAAGTAAAAATTTCTCTATTTGCAGGCAATATGGTCCTATATATAGAAAAAACTCAAAGATTAAGTAAGCAAAAAAAAAAAAAAAAAAAACTACTGGAAATCATTGGGAAATTCAGCCAAGTGTCAAGATACAAGATCAATATACAAATATCAGTTGGATTCCTATATACTAGTGAAGAAAGTGCTGAAAAGGAAATAAGGAAAACAATACCATTTACAATAGCCACCCAAAGAATGAAGTATTTAGGAATAAATCTAACCGGAGAAAAAAAAGACTTATATAAAGAAAACTATAAAACACTACTACAAGAAAACAAAAGAGATTATAAAAATGGAAGAATGTGCCATATTCATGGATAGGAAGACTTAACATTGTGAAAATGTCAATACCCATAGCAATCTACAGGTATAATGCAATTCCAATCCAGATTCCAACAACTTGTTTTGAAGAGATGTAAGAAACGATCACAAACTATTTGAAAGGGAAAGAGACAATGGATAAGCAAAGCACTGCTTAAGAAGAAGAGCAAAGTGAGAGGACTCACACTGCTAGACTTCAAGAATTACTACAGGACCACAGTGGTCAAAACAGCCTAGTATTGGTACAATGAAAGACACACAGATCAATGAAACAGAATTGAGAACCCTGAAGTAAATCCATCCCCATACAGACAGCTGATCTTTGACAGAAAGCCAAAATACATTGGATGGTTTCTTCAACAAATGGTGTTGACAAAACTGGAAATTGATTTGCAAAAGAATGAAACAAGACTTACACCTAACACCATATATGAAAACTAGCTCAACATGGATTAAAGATCTAAATGTATAGTTTGCTGGGGCAAACTATAAAGATTATCAATGAAAAAATAGAGACAAACTTACAGACTGTAATATATAGCATACATAGACTATTAAACATGGCAAAAAGCACACAAACAAGAGAAAAAAAATTACATGACTGGTATATATTAAAAATTAGAAATTAATGTACATCAGAAGAATAAAAAGGGACCCACAGACTGGGAAAAAATCTTTTGCAACGACACATCAGACAAGGGACTAACCTCTAAAATTTATTGGACACTGACACATCTATAAGTCGGTTCCGACTCGATGGCACCTGACAACAACAACA
>NW_006408824.1:735015-735962 GCF_000296735.1 Chrysochloris asiatica
AAAAAAAAAAAAAGTATATTATGAACAACTTTATACTCAACAAAAAAAGAACAAGCAAGCTGTTCACCTGGGAGTCATCAAGCCAGGTTCCTTCAGGACAAACCCCCTTCCAAGACTGAAACTAAAAGGGAACACACAACACACAACCAGACTTGTAAGTTCTCTGGTAACCACGTTGGTCTAGTTGTTAGTGAAAGTGGGAGAAAGGCAATAAAGAAGACATGGGCTGGGCTTGACCATGTTCCATAGATTCCTGTCGACCTTGAGGTGAGAGAGAGAAGAGGAAGGGCTGGTTGGTCCGAAGTTTGGGAATATTTGGGAACCCCTGAGCCCATAGACACTGACCTAGCCACTAGGGGCTAGAGCTGAGAGTCCAGCTGATGTGAAGTGGAAGGAGGTGCACAAGAATGCCCAAACTTTCAGATAGAACCTATTTGGCTTGATGATCAGAACTCTATTAGAGGAAGATAAAGAAATTTGATACAGGAAGCAAGTGTAAATTGCTACCTCTGATGAATTTGACTGTAACCTGTAGATGTAGTAGCACAAAATACCACCCAAAAGGGAAGGATTCTTCAAATCAAGGATCAAGCCTATCCTCTCAATACACAGGGTTGATAGGGATTGGCAACTCAGACACTGACTGCCTAAAATGGGGGTGTTGTTGTTGTTAGGTGCCATCGAGTCAGTACCGACTCATAATGAAACACTGCCTGATCCTGAGCCAACCTCACCATTGTTGTCACGCTTGAGTCCATCGATACTGCCACTTAGCCAATCCATCTCGCTGGGGATCTTCCTCTTTTTCTCTGATCCTCCACCTTGCCAAACATGATATCCTTCTCCAGCCACTGGTCCCTCCTGATAATATGTCCAAAGTATGAGAGACGAAATTTGGCCATCTTGGCCTCCAAGGAGCACTCTGGCTGCACTTCTTCCAAAATGGA
>NW_006408824.1:737312-748437 GCF_000296735.1 Chrysochloris asiatica
AAGGCTTGAATTTTTTCTTCAGTTCCCCCAGCTTGAGAAATGCTGAGCATGTTCTTCCTTTTTGGTTTTCTGACTCCAGATCTTTGCACATTTTGTTATAGTATTTGACTTTATCTTCTTGAGCTGATCTTTGAAAATATTTTGTCAGCTCTTGTACCTCCTCATTTCTTCCATTTGCTTTAGCATCTCTGCGCTGGAGAGCAAGTTTCAGTGTGTCTTCTGACATCCATTTTGACCTTTCCTTCTTCCTTGCCTTCTTAATGACTTTTTGCTTTCTTGATGTATGATGTTCTTGATGTCATCCCACGAAGAGTTAAAAAAAAAAAAAAATCTGTCTTGAAGTACAGTGCTGTCTGTGATAAAATAACATCCATACCCATTAACTATACATATGGCCCTCACTAGATGTCATACACTGAAATTAATTGACTATATTTATGGAAAGAGATGGTGGGAAAGCCCCATATCATCAGCCAAAACAAGGCCAGGGGCAGACTGTGAATCATATGCAAGTTCAGGCTGAAGCTGAAGAAAATACACAGCCAAAATATGACCTTGAACATATCCCACCTGAATTTAGAAATCATCTGAAGAACAGATTTGATGCATTAGATGCTAAAGACCGAAGACCAGAAGAGTTGTGCAATGACATCAGTAACATCAATATAGGAAGAAAGCAAAAGGTCATTGAGAAGACAAGAAAGAAGGAAAAGACCAAAATGGATGTAAGAAGAGACTCTGAAACTTGCTCTTCAGCATAGAGATGCTAAAGCAAACGAAAGAAATGAGAAGGTACAAGATCTAAGCAGAACGTTTCAAAGGTCAGCTCGAGAAGACAAAGTCAAATATTTTAACAAATATTTGCAGGCCTGAAGTTACAGAACCAAAAGGGAAGAGCACACTCAGCATTTCTCAAGCTGAGGAAACTGAAGAAATAATTAAAGCCGCGACTTGAAGGATTCTCTGGGCAAAATATTGAATGATGCACAAAGCATCAAAAGAGGATGGAAGGATTACACGGAGTCACTGTACCAAAAAGAAATGGTTCGTGTTTAACCTTTTCAAGAGATAGCATATGATCAAGAGTCAATGATCCTGAAGGAAAAAGTCCAAGGTGTATTGAAATCATTGGCAAAGAATAAGGTACTAGGAATACAAATTGAAATCTTTCAACTACCTGACCAACTGACTGAAAGAGATCCACATTTGTGCCTGTTCCAAAGAGAAATGACTGAATGGAATACAGAAATCATTGGACAATATCATTAATATCAAATGCAAATAAAACCTTGCTAAAAATAATACAAAAATGGCTGCAACCATACATTGACAGAGAACTTCCAGAGGACCAAGCTGGATTCAGAAGAGGACATGGAATGATGGATGTCATTGTTGACGTCAGATGGATCTTGACTAAAAACATAATACCAGAAAGATGTTTACTTGTGCTTTATTGACTATGCAAAGGCTTTTAATTATGTGGATCATAACAAGCTAAGGACAACATTGGGGAGAATGAGTATTCTAGAACACTTAATTGTGCTCATGAGTAACCTATACATAGATAAAGAGGTAGTTGTTAGAACAGACAAGGGAACACCGAATGGTTTAAAGTTAAGAAAGGTGTGTGCCAGGATTATATTCTTTCACCATATTTATTTAATCTGTATGCTGATTGACTAATCTGAGAAAATGGATTATATGAGGAAAAACATAGCATCAGGATTGTAGGAAGACTTATTAACAACCTGCAATATGCAGATGATACAACCTTACTTGCTGAAAGCCAAGAGGACTGAAAATACATACTGATGAAGATCAAAGATCACAGCCTTCAGTATGGGTTTTATCTCAATGTAAAGAAAACAAAAATCCTCACCACTGGACCAATAAACAACATCCATATATATGGAGAAAGTTTGAAGTTGTCAAAGCTTTCATTTTGCTTGGCTCAACCATCAACACTTATGGAAGCAGCAGTTAAGAAATCAAGCAACGTACTGCTTTAGACAAATCTGCTGCACAAGACCTCTTTAATGTGTTGAAGAGCAAAGATGTCAGTTTGAGGACCAAGGTGCATGTGATCCAAACCTTGATATTTTCAATAACCTCATATGCATGTGAAAGTTGGAAATTTAATGAAGAAGACTGTAGAAGAATTGATGCATTTGATTTATGGTGTTGGAGGAGAATATTAAAAGTACCATGAACTACCGAAAGAACAAACCAATCTCTGTTGGAAGAAGCACAGTCAGAATGCTCCCTGGAAGCCAGGATGGCCAGACTTTGTCTCTCATATTTTAGACATATTATCAGGAAGAACCAGTCACTGGAGAAGGATATCATGTTTGGTAAAGTGGATGGTCGAAGGGAAAAAGGAAGACCCCCAACTAGATGGATTAACATAGTGTCGGCAGTAATGGGCTCAGGTTTAGCAACAATTGTGACGTTGATGCAGGACCAGGCAGCGTTTCGTTCTGTTGTGCATAGGGTCACTATGAATCTCTGTTGACTTGATGGCACCTAACAACAACAACAACAAAATATATATAGATAGAGTCCACATAGAGACTGATGAAACCAAGATCAGATGGCAGGCTGCTGACTCACAGCTGATCAGATGGCAGGCTGCAGAAGTTAACAACTCAGGATTGACAGCCAACACTGCAGCCCAAGGATCTGAAGGTCAGATGATGATAAGCCAGATGCAGGATCCAGAGCATCTGTATATAGTTGAAGCAGGCCACTCATCTGAGAAAATTTCCTTTCAACTGAGTGGATGCTCCTAGCAGATCTCATCATGGAGATGATTACATTATATCACATGGCCCAGCCAAGTAGACACACATCCTTAACCATCACAGTCCATCTGAGGTGAGAGGCAGCATGTATACGGTGCCTTGAGCTGATTGTGGGGAGAAAGGCAGCAGGTTACCATCTCAGCCCGTTGGGCCTTCAGGATACAGAGCTGGCTGTGTCCCAGGAATTCTGTCACATAGTGCTCACCACACTAGAACACACTGTGATTCTCACTGGTCCCCCTTTACAGTCCCGTGGAACTAGGGTTGAGGTC
Source organism: Chrysochloris asiatica (assembly GCF_000296735.1). Taxonomy (NCBI): domain Eukaryota; kingdom Metazoa; phylum Chordata; class Mammalia; order Afrosoricida; family Chrysochloridae; genus Chrysochloris; species Chrysochloris asiatica. Next base: position 740,386 of record NW_006408824.1, read on the forward strand.
ACCTCCACTTTAATGTTATTTGTTGTTGTCACAGTGATTCCGACTCAAAGCAGGAAAGGAAATCATTGCCTGGTCCCACGCCATCTTCAGGATGATTGGAATGTTTGAGTCCATTGCTGTGGCCATTGTGTTGGTCCATGTCATGGAGGGTTTCCCTTAATTTTGCTGATCTTACACTTCACCCATGAGGTTTTTCTTCCAGCAGTTGGTCTTCCTGCCTCCACTTTACAGATGTGCAAACTGAGCTGTGGAAAAGTGGCTTCCCCAAGGCCACAAAGCTTCAAATAGGGGCCCGGCTGCATGTTCTGAGAAGGCCCATGGCTCGGGCTGGCCACTCATGTCAGATTGTCACCCTGGGGTCATTGCAAGATGGACGCAGTTGCTTTGTAGTGGTGTACACCTGGCCTTGTCCCACATTCTGACTACCAATAGGGTGCTTCTGCAATGCTCTTGGGCTCAGCCATGTTCCTCCAGCTATAGTTGAGGAAGGACACCCCTCTGTTTTCTTGGGTTCCTTCCTTCATCCATTTCCAGGCCACCCACTGAGCAAGCTGCTGCCCCCAGAGTGCTCCTCTTCTGTGTGCCTTGGTCCTTTTGCCCTGTCTGCTTGCCTGGTCTCTGGGCCACAGACAACAGGGAGGCAGTGCTCACCTGGATTCAAGATGGAGCTGGGGACAGCGTGCCACTGCAGCTCTTTTGCTCTGGGGCTGCCCTTGACTGCAAAGCTGCTGCTTGTCCTTCTGTGGCTGTTTCTGAAGAGCTCCGAGTTGGCAACCTCTCACTTGGGTATGCTGTGTGAGAGTGAACTCCCGGGCATCACCATGTACCGGCTGCATGCCGATGCCTGACCCAGTGTGCGGTCACACTGCTTTACAGCAGTCTCTGACATGTGTCTACCTTAGAAGACAGGGAAAACCTGCCCCACTGGGTTAGGGGTTAGGTTTTGGGGCAAATACAATTCAATCCATAACACCTGTGTTCCCCGCAGAGTGGCTAGGCATCAGGCCACCTGCCTGCAGGGGTGGACAACTTTCTCCCACTCCCAGCCTGGGGTGCTGTGCAATGCAGCCCACTTGTGACTGAGGGCTGCCCCTACCCAGAGGGGAAGGAAGCGTGGGAGGACCCATCAGCAGCAGACAGGGTGGGGGTGCCTCACACTTCACTCTGTCAGCTCTTGTGTGCCAGCCTGACAGGGCGGTGGTCTGACAGGTGGTGGTGTGTTGTTTTCTTAGGTCCCTCAACTATTTTTCCTGCCCTGCTGTCAGAAGCCAAAAACCCTAGTAGTACAGTGAGCTAAGTATTGGGCCATTAACTTCAAGGCAAGTGGTTCAAACCCACCAGCTGCTCTGCAGAACAAAGATGAGACTTTGATAGCCTTGAAATCCTAAGTAACAGTTTTACTCTGTCCTGTTGGGTTGCTATGAGTTGGAATTGACTCAGTAGCTCTGGGTTTGGTGCATGGTTGGTTTTTCAGAGGCCAGTTTGCTTTTATCTCCACACAACCCCATCATGTTGTGGCTTAGTGGTGGAATTTGTGCCTTCCATGAGGGAGACCCAGGTTCGATTCCTGCCCAGTGCACCTTATGCACAGCTACCACCCATCTGTCAGTGGAGGGCTTGTGTGTTGCTGTGACGCTGACCAGATTTCAACAGAGCTTCCAGACTGAAATGGACTAGGAAGGGAGGCCTGGTCATCAACTTTGGAAAATCAGCCAATGAAAACCCTGTAGATCACAACATCCCTTATGCAGTGACCATAGTGTGGTGCCGGGTCCATTGTGTATGGGACCAGCTCCACCTTGGCTAAGGCCCACAGTACTCCACGGTGTGGTGCACTCAGTGTTTCCATGTTTGCTGTCTGTGTGTTTTTCCCAGTCTGGAGCCTGCCCCTTCCTGTCCTGACATCTATTTACTGCCCCCAGTATCCTTCCACCTCTGAGACTGCTTCCGGATGCACAGCCCTTCCTTGCATAACCACGTGTGCCATGCCCTTTCTTCCCTCTCTCTCCGCTCTTTCCTTCCTTTCTCCAAGGCGATGTTGGCTGCGCCAGCCCTTTGGCACCGATTCCATCATGCTCCCTGCCAGCTATTCCTGGAACGGGCTGTGCCCTTCAGAACAGGGAGTGTCACCCTGCCTGTGTTGATTTCCCCCAGCTTTCAGTTCTCATGGGTGGGGCTTAGCCCTTGCGGCTTTCTCGGACCCTCGCCAACCCACAGGCTCATAGTGCAAGATTGTTCTTCACCACAGGAGCTGGGTTAGTGGGCAGCTACCAGTGGGCCCTGTCATCACTCCACTTATCTTCCTGAAGCAGGGTCAGCTGTGCCTCTGCCCCTGGGCACTGTGCATTACACTGACTAGACCACGAGACCTTGGAGCTAGTGAGAAAGCCCATGAGCTAGCAGTGAGACTGGGTTGAGCGTCTGTGTGAACACACACAGCTGTACACAGTGGTGGCCATACCAGCCCATCTGTCTCTACTAGTGCTCGTAAGGAGGACCTTCACCTAGCACTTCTGCTTTCATGTTGTGGGCACTGTGTTAGGCACAGCCGGCCCTGGGGCCACGTCTGGGCCTGCTGCCCCCCAGATCCCAGTGGTACAGGCCTAGCATCCTGTCCTTGGAGTAGATTCTAAACCAAGCACCTGACTGCTGTTCCCTATACACAGACAGACAGACACAGACAAACACATGCAAGCACTCATACACTCCCACACACATGTTGTTGGTAAGTGCCGTCGAGTCGGTTCCAACCCACAGCGACCCTGTACAGGGTTTCCAAGGCTGTAAATCTTTACAGGAGCAGAAAGCCTCATCTTTCTCCCGCAGAGCAGCTGGTAGTTTCAAACTGCTGACCTTAAGGTTTGCAGCCCAATTCGTAACCACTACGCTACCCGAGCTCCTTCCCACACACATACAGGCATAGAAATACACGCATATACACAGCACTCGTACACACACACTAATACATACATAGAAATACAGATACTCATACACAAACACAGATACAGACACTCATATTCTCACAAGCATCATATATGTTGTTGTTGTTAAGTGCTGTTGAGCCGATTCCAACCCATAGCAACCCTGTAGAGGGTTTCCAAGGAGCAGCTGGTGAGCTTGAACTACCGACTTTGCAGTTCAAACAACTTTGCAGTCTGACGCATTAGCCCACAGCGCCACACCAGGACACCAGACTCATATATACATACGTAGAAATGCACAGATAGTTATACACAAACACACATAAACACACAGACACAAACACACATACACATACAGACATATGCACACAGACACTCACAGACACACAGATGTACACAAACACATATACAAACATATACACATATAGATACACATATATACACATAGACACTCATACAGACATACACAACACATACACATGTACATTCACATGGACACATATGCACATACTCTCAGACATGTACAGATACACCCATTTACAGACACATTCACATATGTACACACGTATACACATGGACACACATATACACACAGAAGATTACCAGTGCAAAGCAGGGACCTAGGAGAGCTTTCTGGATGACCTGAGGATGGGTGTGTGACAAAGCCTCAGGGACCAGACGGTAGAAACAGGCAGGGACTCAGGTTTCCATTTACAGCCTGAGTAGCTGAGGCCCTAAGCAAGGCACAGGTGTCTGGGCCATGGGGCTCCTGGGGCAGGCCGTGCTCTGTACCCAAGCTCAGAGCTCCTGTTACTAGACAGGGGTGGGGACGTGGAGAGGGAGGAACTGCCTCCAGCCCAGGGGATATGTGGTCTGTATAGAGACAACATATTACTGCCTTCAGCAAAGTGGAGCCCAGGACAGCTCCCACCCTCCCAGAGATTGTGTCCCGAGGGCATCACTTCTCCCAGTTGGGAAGTGAATGACAGAGAGGTTCATTCTTCACCTGGGAGTTTTTCTCACCTGTGGTCCAAGAAGACCAGTGGTCAGGGCTATGCCAGCACCTCCTTACATGGGCACACCTCCTGTGGTGACAGGTGGGGTTCCTGACCATCATTGTCTCACCACTGGCCAGGGCGCGAGCTGTGGGAGCTGGGGCAGGAATCCTAGGTGGTTCCTGTTGCCTTCAGCCTCATCGTCACACAGGGGCTTAGAGCTGCATCCCCAGCTATGCAGGCTGTGCCTTGCACTGGCCTCCAGCACCTCTTAGCTCTGTCGTTAGAAGTAGATGTATTGACAGAGGTGTTTTAGGCATTTGAGGGGGCACTGAAGCTGACCCACAAGAGGATCCCCACCTGTAGGGTGCTTGGAGCTCAGAATCCAAGACAGACTTAAGGCTGAAGACCCAGGCCCTGGGGACCGCTTCCTCCGAGGCAGGTGTCTTAGTCCAGGCCCAGCTCCCTAAGGTGGCAGGAAGGGTGTGCTGAGGGGCGGTGCTGCCAAGGTCCAGGCCCCGTGTCAGTCCAAGGGTCAGGCAGCTGGAAGAGAGGTATTCCGGGTGTGGCGGGCATTGTGGGCAGCTTGGAGCCAGCGCTTGGGTGGCCATGTGGCGGGCCCCTTTGCTGGGATGTCCTTTGTGGTTCACCATCTGAGTCTGGGCCATTGGGACTACCACTGCTCAGTCGTTGGCAGACGCCACAGCACAACTGTCCAGACTCCTGCTTCCTGTTTCCGGGAGTATTCAAACCAAAGTGGCTCTAGTGTCACTGGGTGGCCCTCCAGAACCTAAAGTAGTGACGGCAAATGAGTAAGTGCTCTTGGTCTGGGAACCTCCCGGGGCCTGAGTAGAGGTCCACCTCAGCCCCACCCAACCTGAGTTCTGTCTGTTTCTCCCACAGGGTGAGCTCGACTTGGAGAAGGGCTTGGAGATGAGAAAATGGGTCCTATCTGGAATCCTGGCGAGTGAGGAGACTTACCTTAGCCACCTGGAGGCCCTGCTGCTGGTGAGGAGCAGGGTGGAGAGGAGTCGGCAGGACTCCAGCTGTAGGACGCTCAGATAATTCCAACTCCTAAAGTCAGTTCCCTTCAAGGGACCGTGGAGACTCACGATAGACTCACTGCCAAATCAAGCTGCTTCTAAAGTGTTCATTTTAATGGGGTTTTAAATAGAAGCACATATGCCACACCACCATGATCTGTAGCTGTACCATGTGCCTCTGGGCAGTGGCTGTCTATGTGGGAAGCCCAGGTTCGATTCACAGCCAGTACGCTTCATGTGCTGCCGCCCCCCATCTGTCAGTGGAGGCTTATGTGTTATTGCTATGGTGCTGAATAGGTTTTAGCAGAGCCTCCAGATTAAGGAGAGGAAGAAGGCTTAGAAATCTGAAAATTAACAGTAGTAACCGTGTGAATCACAAAAGTCCAGTCTATACCGATTATGGGGATGACTCAGGAACCAATAGTGTTTAATTCTGTTGTGCATGTGGCCAGTATGAGTCAGGGATAGACTGTAGGACAGCTAACAATAGCCACAAATCATGCATCTGGCAAAATGGCCAAATGTCTCACCTGTACCCCCTCAACTATGCTCTACTTCCTAGGCCAACTCACCTGTGCTCTCTCACTTGGACCCCTTCACTTGGGCCTTCCTCACTTGTGCCCACTCACCTGTGCTTTCTTACCTGGGCCCCTTCATATGGACTGCTTTCACTCTTTCCATCTTCCCTGGACCCCCCTCACTGGTGTCTTCTTCCAGCCCATGAAGCCATTGAAAGCCGCGGCCACCACCTCTCAACCAGTGCTGACAAGTCAGCAGATCGAAACCATCTTCTTTAAAGTGCCAGAGCTCTACGAGATCCACAAGGACTTCTATGATGGGCTCCTCCCTCGTGTGCAGCAGTGGGGTCACCAGCAGCGCGTCGGCGACCTCTTCCAGAAGCTGGTGAGGTTGGGGGCCGAGGGTGTGTCGGGAGGGGGAGTAGGGAGGGAGAGGCCTGAGTGTCTTGGGGGTCATCCCTGGCCCTGTTCAACTTTACTCAGAGTTCCCAGTCTCCACAGAGACCCAGCTGCACCTCCCGATGGAGACTTGGGCCAGAGGAAACTGGGCGGGCACAGGTGGAGGCAAAATGCAAGTTAGGTATTTCACTAAGCCTCCCACGTAGCCATGATGTATGACATCGGCTTCTGAGGCTCAGTTGGCATTGGGCACCAGGTGGTTCCTCTTGGTCAGAACGAACCCCACTTACTAGCTTTAGGTGTGGGTCTGGTGCGCAGAAACCAAGACTAAAGGCTCAATTGTTTGCAGCAAGAGGCCATGCCTCATTAGGCCTTCAGTCTGGCCTATGGCTCACACCAGGTCTGCTCTGGTGTGCCTTTCCCTGTGTGCACTACCTTTTCTTTTCTAAGTGATAATTAATTTGATTCATGATACTCATATATCTCCATGGAGATCTACAAGGAGCCTTGGCAGTGCTGCTTACCTAATGGTTAAGAGTCTGACCCTCCAACTGCTTCCCAGAAGAAAGATGAGGCAGTCTGCCCTGTAAAGATTGACAGTCTCAGAAATTTTGTGGACCAGTTCTACTCTGCTAGTTAGGGTCTATGTGGATTGGTATCAAATTGATGGCAGTGGGTTTGATTTGGTTTATATCATACTCTATACAGTCCTGGTGGTGCTGTGGGTTAGGCAGGCATTGGACTGCTAACTGAAAGGTGGTTATTAGGTGCCTTATGGTCAGCTTTGACTCATAGCAACCATTTGTTGTTGTTGTTGCTGTTAAGTGCCATTGAGTTGGTTCTGACTCATAGCAACCCTGTATACGGTTTCTGTGGAGCAGCTGGTGAGCTTGATCCACTGACTTTGCGGTTCAAACCGACTTTGCAGTCCAGCATATTAACCCACAGCGCCACATCAGGACTCTACACAGCAACCCTAGGCCAACAAAATTAACTTACTTCCCGGTCCTGCACCATCCTTACAATTGTTATGTTTCAGTCCATTGTTGCTGCTGTGTGTCAGTCCATCTTGTTGGAGGTATTCCTCTTTTTTGCTGACCCACCACATCATGCTTGGTAAAGTGGAGGGTCAGTAAAAAAGAGGAAGACTTCAACAAGATGTCAGCTTTCTCCAGGGACTACAACCTCTAGATAAAATGTCCGAAGTATGAGAGATGAAGTCTCACCACCCTCACTTCTAAGGTGCATTCTGGATGCACTTCTACCAAGACAGATTTTTTTTGTTCTTCTAGCAGTCCGTGGTACTTTCCATATTCTTTTCCAACACTGTAATTTAGATGCATCCATCCTTTCTTACTTTTTCATTGTCTAACTGTCACATTCATGTGAGGTGATTGAAAATACTATGGCTTGGATCAGGAGCACGTTAGTCCTCAAATTGACATCTTTGCTCTAACACTTTAATGCAGTCTTGTGCAGCAGATTTGCCTAATGCAATATGTGGTTTGATTTCTCGGCTGTTGCTTCCATGAGTGTGTGTTGATTGTGAATCCAAGCAAATTGAAGTCTTTGACTTCTATCTTTTCTGTATTTATAGTGATATTATTTATTGGTCCAGTAGTGAAGATTTTTGTGTTCTTTACATTGAGGTACAGCCCTTACTGAAGGCTGTGATCCTGGAGCATCATCAGTAAGTATTTCAAGTCCTCTGATTCCAGCAAGCAAGGTTGTGTTATCTGCATATCGCAGGCTGTTAATGAGTCCTCCTCCAATAATTTTTATTGTGAATTGAGTGAAGGTTTACAGATTAGATCATCAGTTTTACATTCAACAAATCATTCACCATTTCATCTTAATGATTGCAACCTCCTCCATGCAACAACAGTTATCCCACTTCCTCCCTGTGGTCCCTGTTTTCATTCTAACTACCTGCCCATTCCTTCTCAACTTTGTCCTTAGGAAAATGTTATTCTTTTGCTTTTGAATTATTGACCATTCTATGGTGAGCATACCTTAGTAGTGTTGTTGTCGTTTGTATACCTGTCTACTTCTTGGCCAAAAATTGGGCCATGGGGGTGAGTTCGTTTCCAGATCTGAAAGGGTGGTCGAGGACCATAGTCTAAGATTACTACTCCAGTCTCTTTCAGACTAGTAAACCCAGTCTTTTTTTTTTTTA
>NW_006408824.1:748537-758663 GCF_000296735.1 Chrysochloris asiatica
ATTGGGCCATGGGGGTGAGTTCGTTTCCAGATCTGAAAGGGTGGTCGAGGACCATAGTCTAAGATTACTACTCCAGTCTCTTTCAGACTAGTAAAGACTGGTATTTTTTTTATTTTTTTTAAAGTAATTTTGAGTTTTGTTCCATATTTTCTCCCATTCTATCCAGGACCTTTTAATGTTAACCTTTTCAGAGCAGTTGATAGTGGTAGCCAGGTATCTTCTAGTTGTTCTGGTCTCAGAGTCCTGGAGACTGATGTTCACATGTTCCATTTGCTCACTGAACTAATTACAAGCATCTTCAATTCAATTCTTACCACTCTTATGCACATGGAGAGACCAATAACTGCACCTTAGACAGCCACTCGTGAGTTTAGAAGGTCTCAGACGCTAATCACCAAAGTAGGATGCAGAACATTGTCTCTGTGGACTGTGTTATGCCAGTTAACCATGGTGTGTCCCCTGAGACTATGGTCTTGAGCCTCCAGGCCCAGCTTCTCTTTGCCTTAAGGTGTTTCATAATATCTAAGAAGTGTTCATCATTTTGCCCACGTTTGTGTTTGCAGGAAAGGTAAATACCCATGTACACATATCCTCTTTCAAATTCTTATAAATTTGTGGGGTATATATGTATATAACCCACTCTTCCTCCCATAGCCATTTAGCCTGTATCTCTGTCTGTGTATTTATGCACAGAACACTCTGCTTCAAGGTTGTATATAAATCACTATTTACCTCTGTCCGCTTTAGCCCTTGTATACCTCCCTATGTCTCCTACTTTCACCATTCTGCCAACCTCTGTTTTTTGTATATTGCCCTCCCTGTCACTTGAATTAACATGTGTCTACCCTCTAGGAGCTCTGGTAGCGTAGTGGTTACGAATCGGGCTGCGAACCTTAAGGTCAGCGGTTCGAAACTACCAGCCACTCCGCGGGAGAAAGATGAGGCTTTCTACTCCCGTAAAGATTTACACCCTCGGAAACCCTGTACAGGGTCGCTATGGGTCGGACCCGACTCGATGGCACTTAACAACAACAACAACAACCCTCTAGAAAGTAAATTACTCTCCCCTTCCCTCCCACCCCTGGTAACCATTAAAGAGTGTTTCTTTTAGTATGAAAACCATTTTTGAGCTTTTACCTTAGTGGTCTCATACAATATTTGTCCTTTTGTGAATGACTAATTTCACTCAGCATAATGTCCTCCAAGTTCCTCCGTAATTGTGAGGTGTTTCCACCACACGTTTGTCAGTTTGTCATACTGTGGTGACTTGCATGTTGCTGTGATTTTGGAAGCTATGCCATGGGTATTTCAAATATCAACACAGTCACCCACAGTGGACAGGTTTCAGCTGAGCTTCCAGATGCAGACTAGGAAGAAGGACAGACAGACTACTTCTGAATATTTAGTCACTGAAAACCTTAATAAATAGCAGTGAAACATTGTCAACACCAGAATGTTTAATATTGAAACATGATGAAGAGCACCAGAATATTGTCAGATACAGTGCCATAAAATGATATCATTTTGGTCCTTTCTTTTCTCTCTAATGACCTTTTGCCTTCTTGTTTGATGTTCTTGCTGTCATCCCACAGCTCTTCTGGTCTTCATCCTTAGCGTCTAACATAGCAAATCTGTGCTTGAGATGCTCTCTAAATTCAGGTGGAATATAGTCAAGGTCATATTTTGGTTTCTATGAACTTGTTTTAATTTTCTTCACTTACAGCCTAAACTTGCATATGAGCAATTGATGGTCTGTTCCCAGTCTGCCCTTGGCATCAGTTTGATTCCTGTGTAATACATCTGGTGATGTTCATATGTATGTTGTTTTGTTGTTGTTAAGTGCCATCGAGTCAGTTCTGACCCACAGTGACCCTGTATAGGGTTTCTGAGGAGTAGCTGGTGAGCTTGAACCATCGACTTTGCAGTTCAAATGGCTTTGCAGTCTGGCGCATTAACCCACAGAGCCACACCAGAACTCTGTTCATATGTATAATTACCTTTTATTTGGTTTAAAAAAGATATTTGCAACGAGTAAGTCATTGGTCTTGCAAAATTTATCATTCGAGCCTCCAGCATACTTTGTCACCATGGTCATATTTTCCAACTACTAATCCTTCTTTGTTTCCGGCTTTCACATTCCAATCACCATGTCAACACTTCTTAATTGCATATTTGATTAATTTCAGACTCAAGAAGTTGGTAGAATTCTGAAGTGTCGACATCACTGGCTTTAGTGGTTGGTGCATACATTTGGATAATAGTGGTGTTAACTGATCTTCCTTGTAGATGGATGAATATTATCCTATTATACAAACAGTATTATAATTCCAGCTAGATCTCGAAATGTTATTTTTGCCAAGGAATGTGACGCCATTCCTCTTGAATTTGATGTTCCTGGCATAATAAAAAGATATGATTGTCTGATTCAAAACGGCGAACACCAGTCCATTTCATTTCACTAATGCTTGGGATATCAATCTTTATGTGTTCCATTTCTTTCTTTTTTTTCTTTTAGAAAAAGAACTGAGTTTTATTTCCTGTTTTATTAGCTGACCAGATTACAAAAATAATCGTGGTAGACACCTTAGTTCATCCTTCTAATAAGACTGTTGATCTGGTCTTCCCTGTTGCCAACATCTCCACCTTCTACAAAATGGGTGGTCTTTTTCTTCATTCCACCATGAGGAGAAGATAATTTTAGAAGGGCCACAGGAAGTTATTTGCTTCTTTGAAACGTTTCCCAATGATATAGATCTCATCAATCAGATCCTCCATGCAGATGATGCCATATTTACAAAGACTAACGTGCAATCAACGTGTTCTCTGTCAGGGCAATTCACTTACTGATTTTGCTATAACCATGCTTATAGATTATAGTTCATTCATTGACTTCAGATTGGGTACCCCCAGGCAGTATATGATTCTACAATCCTCAGCATTTTAATTGAAGGCTTGTTGAGCTTAACAAAGATGCCATTGAAGATCTGGCTAAGGTGACGATGCTACAACACCTTTCGAACTTTTGGGCTCATACTATTGATACCTCTGATCCTGATAACAAATTCCAGGTTGGGCTCTCCAAGTCCATAGAAGTTGCATTATTCTTGCCATCCTAGCCATTTGAATCTCAGTTCTGTACATTTGCCAATATTCCTTGTGACAGTGCCTGGCTTTTTCATAGATAAACTTCCTCCTTGCTTTTGAAGCATCTTTTGGGCAAACTTCTTTCTCAGGCACATGATCTTTAGTTCTATGAAATTTGTTTGGTTTTTCTTAAGGGTCTCTGGCACAACAGGAACCTTCTTTTTCTTCTCTTCGACACCCTCCATGGTTCTAGCTGGTTAAAAAAAAAAAAAAAAACCCATTTCATTTTTGACAACTTCCAGTTTTCCTAGATTCATACTTCATAGATTCCATGTTCCAATTATTAATAATAATTACTGGTGATTGGATGTTTGCAGCTGTTTCTCACCATTCTGAGTTGTGTGCTCCACAAGCAAATGAAGATCCTGAAAGCTTTTCTCCATTTGCATCATCATGGTCAACTTTACTTTGCGGCTGCAGCTAGCTCTTCCTCAGTCAATTTTGAGTGCCTTCCTACCGAATGGCTCAACTTCCTATACTATGTCTGACAGTGCTCCACTGCTTTTCATAAGTTTTCAGTGGCTTACCATTCAGAAGTGGTCTACCTCTCCTTCCTCCTGTCTGTCTTCGTCTGGAAGCTCACTGAAACCTGTCTACCATGGGTGACTCTGCTGGGATTTAAAATACCAGTGGTATAGCTGCTAGAATCATAGCAACACACGAGCCACCACAGTACAACAAACTGACAAACGAGTGGTGGAACAGCAGTTCAAACCTATAAGCTGTCTGATGGAGAAAGATGAAGGTTTCTGCTCCCATGAGGATTTACAGTCTTGGAAACCCTCTATAGGATCACTATGAGACAGAACTGACTTAATAGCGTACTTTGGAGTCCTGGTGACACAGTGATTAAAGCTCCTGACTGACACCCAAAGGTCAGTGGTTTGAACCTGCTAGCCTCGCTGTTGGGAGAAAGATGAAACCGTCTACTCAGTTCTTTGTTAACGAGTCTCAGGGCAGTAGTCTCGCAGCACCTCTGTGCTTTACTGCTCCAATTTGTTTTGCCTTTTTTTGATTGTCGTTTAAGAATTTGAGTTCTGCTCCACATTGTTCTCCCATTCTATCTGAAACTTTTGGGATCTGGGTCAGTGGTGGTAGCAGGGCACCATCTATTTCTTCTGGTCTCAGGGTAAATGAGGTCATGGCTCATGTAGATTTGTTTCTTCTCTGAGCTTTGGAGTAGGCTGTCTAGTGATGCAAATGCCACCATTTCCCCCAAGTGATGGGCTGGCAGGCTTACCCCCGCATCCCTGTACCTGCATCAGCCTGCCACCCTCTTGAGAAAGCATAGACAGCATTCTTGTTTCCAAACAGCATTCCAGAAGTCCTCAGAAACTTTTATTATTGTGAGAGTTGGGTGCACACTGGAAGTGAGGCTCAGAAAGTTTCCTCTGGTTTGCCTGGCATTCACAAGCCAATGTCAGATGAGTAGGTGGGCTTCAGTGGGAAGACTGAATGTGGGCTGGGAATTCCTAGGGACAGACAGACAAAGCATGGCAGAACTAGCCCAGTGGTCTTAGGACCCGGAGACCTATGATGCCCTGCTATAAAATAAATTTTTTAAAAACTACTTCCAAACCACCCCTCCTATAGCATTCTACTCAGCCAGGTTTGATAATTCAGCACAGTGCCACTCAGAATTCAGGCACCTTAAGGAGCTCTGGTAGCGTAGTGGTTACTAATCGGGCTGCGAACCTTAAGGTCAGCAGTTCGAAACTACCAGCCGCTCCGTGGGAGAAAGATGAGGCTTTCTACTCCCGTAAGGATTTACATCCTCGGAAACCCTGTACAGGGTCGCTATGGGTCGGAACCGACTCGACGGTACTTAACAACAACAACAACAACTCACAGTTACGGGATTTATTTGAGAAGTTAAGAGATTGCAATTCAGGGTCAGAAATGCTCAGGGCACAGTTGTTCCAATCAGGACAGCTTCTCCTCAGCCAATTTTACAAAGCTGCTTCTTCAGGGCTGCTGATAAATGCCCACAGCACTTACATGGTCATAAATGGACACATCACTCCACCATATGTCTCAGCTTGAGGACACCTGGCTGTAGCTCAATGGTTCAGCTAGCCTGGCTCCCTCAGTTGAGTACCTGGAGGCACCACACTCTGCAAGTAAGCTTCCTGCTCAAACTCACACAACTTTACTTGCTCCATGGGCTGGTGAGTCCACCGCTCTGTCTCATACTGTGGCTCCTGGCTTAGCTTCAGCTGCTCCTCTGCCTCACCGCCGGTATCACAGCTTTTGTCCCTGAGTCAAAGAAGTTCAGTGCACAGGGATCTCGGGGTGCAAAGGAAGCACTCCATGCCTAGCTCTTCTTTAATCCCCTTTCCTGCTTCTGAGACAGCTCATTTTAAACCCATGTTAGACTTCCATGTTTTTATAATCACAACTGAATCACATCATCCTATCAGCATCTTCTCTTACACAGACCGAGCAGGGCAAAGGCGTCGTTTGCTAGGATTTACAAAGACTATGGGTACACTCCACTGCATCTGCCCAATTCTAGGAGGCACCTCTGTCCCCTGCCTCCTGGGATTCTGGTCTATCTGAGCCACGTATGGCAACCCTAGAGGCAAATTGGGTTAAGGTTGGGTTACTAACCTCAAGGTTGGTGGTTTGAACCCTCCAGCAGCTCTGAGTGAGAAAGATAGTGAGAAAGACTATTCCTGTAAAGTTTGACAGCCTTGGAAATCCTGTGGGGCAGTTCTGCTCTGCCCTATAGTCACCGTGAATTGGAATCAACTTGAAGACAGTACATTTGGGTTTTTGTTTTTTGAGCTGTGTGTGATGACCCTGGTGGTGTAATGGGCTATGTGTTGGGGTGGTAACTGAAAGGTCAGCAGATCGAATCCACCAGCCACTTTTCAGGGGAAAGATGAGGCTGTCTGCTGCAGTGAAGATGTGCAGTCCCGGAAATTCTGTGGGGGCAGTTCCACTCTGCCCTGTAGGGTTACGGTGACTTGGAATTGCTGCAGTAGGGTTTGGGGTTTTTTGGTGATGGCCTATAACACCTGCCTTCACCCTTCCTCAGGCTTGTGCAAACCAACCTTCATTTCCCAGGGGTTTATCTCTGACATTTCATTAACACTCTCCTTTCTTTCCTAATCATTACAAACATTCAGAAGAGTCTCCAGAGGAGTCCTTCACCCAAATACGCTGGTTGTAGCGTTTTGCCACATACGCCACAAATTTAACTTTACCCAAAGAACATCATCTTTGTCTCTGACTCCTGAGAGGTAGTGCTAAACCCTTGGCATTTCCTGACTAATTTTGGTACCTTTGTATCTATAAGGGTCCTGTGGGTTTAGGCACTGGACTGCTAAAATGCAAGGTCAGTGGTTCAAACTCACCAGCTACTCTGAGAGAGAAAGATGAGGCAGTCTATTCCTGTAAAAATTTATAGTCTCAGAAACCCTATATAGGGTCACTGTGAGTTGGAATCGACTCAGTGGCAGTGAGCTTGATCTTTGTTATTTATTTTGTTGTTGTTGTTGTTATGTGCCGTGGAGTCGGTTCTGACTCATAGCGACCCTATACAGGGTTTCCGAGGCTATAAATCTTTACGGGAGCAGAAAGCCTCATCTTTCTCCCACGGAATGACTGGTAGTTTCAAACTGCTGACCTTAAGGTTCACAACCTGATTCGTAACCACTACGCTACCAGAGCTCCTTGTTATTTATGGAGAGGTGCAAATGGTGAACACACTTGGCAGCTTACCAAAGGGTTAGTGGCTTGAGTCAACTCAGAGTTGCCTGGTCATCTATTCCCGAGGAATTGGCCACTGAGAACCTGTGGAGCACAGTTCTGCTCAGTGACCTTCTTGTCTCGGAAGAGACTCCATGGTAGCTGGTGGCTTCAGGGTGGCATTGCCTGAAGCAGGGCCTTCATAGTGGGGGAGGCACTCAGTGGTCAGAAGGGGATGAAAAGGTAAGGAAGACGAGCTCCAGGTCTAACAAAACGCTGAGGAAGACCTGGCATTGGGGAGGCTGCGTCCTACCCAGGATGGCAAGTGTGGGTGTGGGAAGGACTTCCTGTGACTGCACACTCTCCTTGCACCCCCAGAGCACTCCAGACGCCCCCGAGGGGTGGTTCTGAGCGGAAGGCAAGCCAGTGCCAAGGGATCTGTTTTTACCATCTGTGATTGTCATCTGCAGAAGCACAGATGCAAATGTGTGTGTAAATCAAATTTGGGTTCAGTAGACAACAAATACCAGGGTCTTTGAGAGCCAGCCTTCTGCTGCCAGCTCCCCCGACTGTGCTGAGAGACCCCAGTTCCGGCCAGCAGTTCGCCAGGGGTCTCCCCTGGCCTGGGTTTGCTGCTCTAAGATTAGGGCTTTCTTCTTAGTTCTTCTAAGTCTGGAAACTCAGCTGACACCTGTTCAGCATCGCAGCAACTCACAAGTCTCCACAGACAGACAAGGGCTGTGGAGACATGAGGTGAACTGACTGGGATTTGAACCTGGGTCTCCCAGTCCCACCTGTGCACAGACTGACAGTGTTGAACTTGAGCTCTGCTACTGGCACCCTTCAAGCTGCCGGTGGGAAGGAATCCTTACCTGACCAGGCGTGAGTCACTCCAAAACCTGTCATTTGGGAGAGAGAGGCCTGCTGAGTGAGGGGAGAGGAAGCAGTGGGAGGGAGTGGTGGAGGAGCTGTATCTGCAGTACCTGGGAGGCGAGAATCTCTGCAGAGCTGTGCACCTGAGCTGCAGCTCCAGAAAGGTGACAGACATCAGCATCTGCCCACACCTGTTCCAATGCTCTCTCCCTCCCTCCCTGCAGGCCAGCCAGCTGGGTGTCTATCGGGCCTTTGTGGACAACTATGGCATTGCCATGGAGACAGCAGAGAAGTGCTGCCAGGCCAACGCACAGTTTGCAGAAATCTCAGAGGTAAGTGCATGCGGCTGTCTGACAGATGCTCCATGGCTCCCACGCACCCCTGCACCCAAGGATGGGCTTGGGGCTGGCGGGTGGGCGGAACAGGCTGACAGAACAAGATGCACAGAATCCAGGTCAGAGCCTTCCCAGATGTCTCCGGTGTGCACCATCAGTTCGGGCATGAATGCATATGTGTTACTCTGGTCCCCTCAGAGATCCACTGCAGAGCCCCTGTGGGTCCAGGTGTGGTGGCTCCCCATGCACAGGGAGGCCCCCTCATCTTTGTCAACAGTTGACTGCATGTGTACCAGGAGGGTCTGGGCAGCTGACCACTCCTTGTCATGTGGAGTGGATGGGACAGAATGTGTTCCTGGCCCTTTCTAGCCTGCCAGTGAGTATCCTGGGAGCTGGGGGCCTGAGTCTGCCCAGAGTGGAGGAGGCTGCAGGTGGGATGGAGCAGACCTGTGTCAGACCTCGGGCCTCCTGGGTTACTGTTTCCCTGCCTGCAGTTAGCACAGTTTCCAAAAATTTAGTAATAAGCCCTTTGCTGTCGAGTTGATTTCAGCTCACAATGTCCTATGTCTTACTGAGTAGAGCTGCTCCATAGCATTTCCTGGGCTGTGATCTTAATGGGAGCAGATTACCAGTCCTTTTGTCTGTGGTACCGCTGGGTGGGTACAGAACCACCACCAGTTAGGTGGTGGTTGTTGTTAAGTGCCGTCAAGTGGGTTCCAACTCATAGCAACCCTGTGTAGGGTTTCCAACGAACAACAGGTAGGCTTGAACCTTGGAACTTGTGGTTAGCAGTCCAGTGTTTATCATACAGAGCCATTGTTGTTGTTGTTGTTATGTGCCATGGAGTCGGCTCTGACTCATAGCGACCCTGTGCAGGGTTTCCGAGGCTGTAAATCTTTATGGAGCAGAAAGCCTCATCTTTTTCCCTTGGAACAGCTGACCTTGATGTTCACAGCCCGATTCGTAACCACTATGCTACCAGAGCTCCTTTAGATTAGTAACCAAAAAACCCAATCAAACCCACTGGTAATGAGTTGATTCCAATTCCTAGCAACCCTCTAGAACAGAGTAGCACTGCCCCCAAAGGGTTTCCAAGGCTATCAATCTTTACAGAAATAGGCTGCCTTATCTTTCTCCCTTGCATCAGCTAGTGGGTTCAAACCGCTGGCCTTGCAGAATGCAGTCCAGCACTTAACCCACAGTGTGACTAGTGCTCCTTCTTTAGGTTAGTGTTCAAGTGCCGCCAGTTTGTGCCACCTGAGGCCTTTACCAGTTTCTGTCAAGTCCATCTTGACTTATGGTGACCCCATCCTGTGTGTTAGAGTACAGCTGCTTCATAGGATTTTCAAAGACTGATTTTTCAGAAGCAGATCACTAGACCTTTCTTCCGAGGTGCCTCTGGTTAAACTCGAATCTCCATCCTTTCTGTTCATAGCTGAGTGCATTCACCATGCCATTCCCTCACTTTCCCCGCTTCCCACTCCCCCTTAGCCCACTTCCAGGACTACACAAGAGTCTTCTGAAAGCATATGGCCTCGCCCCTCAGTTGTCAGGTGCTGAGAGGATGAACAGGCCATCCAAGGAATCATGGCCAAGCCAAGGACAGACACTGGTAATACCCTTGGCCCCAGGCTGCGTCCTCCCATCCTTCCCAATCCTGATTCTACCCAGTGGCTTTTGTTTGACAATTTTCTTTGGGGGGTAACCTGAAATTATTTTGCCTTTTGACAACTCCAATAGCCTGGAATCCAGACTTGGATTCCCCCACAAACAAAGGCTCTGGGTGGAAAGGCAGGCCCTGAAAGAGATATGAAACCTAACCCACTACCATCGAGTCGATTTCTACTCAGAGCGACCCTATAGGACAGAGTAGAACTGCCCCATAGGGTTTCCGAGGCTGTCGGTCTTTATGTGAGCAGGCCAGTGGGTTTGAACTGCTGACCTTATGGTTGGCAGCACAACACTTACCTCATTGTGTTACTAGGGCTCCTGTAGTGAGCTGGCTTTTGTCCAGATACAACCCTTGACTGCCAGACCTGGGATTTTTTTCTGGTGCTTCTGTGCACTTCAGAATTTACCAT
>NW_006408824.1:758808-786253 GCF_000296735.1 Chrysochloris asiatica
CACACACACACACACACACACACACACACACACACACACGGCATTCATCAAGAACCCCCACTGAATCCCAACACCTCTGTACTGCCCAAGGTTAATCCCCTTTAGCTTGGTGGTGTTCTCTTTGAGGCTCTGTCGATATCTTTCCATGTTTCTGGAAACGTGCAGAACCAGAGTGGATGCCGCCCTAATATGAGCACCAGCTGGCTTCCTACTCCGTGCCCCTCTACAACCATGCATTTCAGCACATCCCAGAACTTTCTAGCATTGGGCCAAACTCCCACCCAAATGTGGGCTGGGGACTATGTGACACCCCCACCCCCAGCCCCGCCAAGTGGGTGCCCACACCACTGTTTCTTTCTGCCTTAGTAGATTCCCATCCCAGGTGAACCTGAACTGGCTTCAGTGAATTATATCCCGTTCTTAAAGGATTAGGTCTCTAATTTGTCATGGTCATTTGGAATTCCATGTCTATGTCCCAGCTGTTAAGGGGCTGGGCAGCCTGCTAATTGAATGCACTAAAGACGGGATGGATTAACTGTGGTGGAGGCACGTGGCTGTGGGGAACAGGCAGTACCAGGTGGAGGACCAGGGCCCCCCAGATAATGTGTAGCACCACAAGTCCTTTCCAGAGAAGACTGGACGCAAGTGAGATCCTCTCTCCATGTTCCGCTTTGTACCTCAGACCCAGCCTTCCACTCAGTCATGTTGTAACATTACCCACCACCAGGTCCTCCCCTTCTCCTGGGAATCTTGACTTCCCTGACTTTTCGCCAGTTACATGTGTGAGGTGGAGGTGGGGAGGTTGAGCCTAGTGTTGTCTCAGGTGTATGGGCCCTGCCTGGCTGCCTCGAATGATGCGTGCTCTCAGAAGCCACCAGCTTGGCAACTAAAGAGTTGCTCGCAGAAGCAGGTAAGAGACATCAAAAGGGGCTGCTGTGGATCCCTCCCAGGTGTACAGAAAGAGGCCTGGTGGTGCAGTAGGTTAGGCTTTGGGCTGGCGGTTCAAACCCACCAGTCACTCCTCAAGGAAAAAGATGAAGCAGTCTGCTGCTCTAAAGATTTACGTCTTTGGAAACTCTAGGGACTGGTTTTACTTTGCCCTAAAGCAGGAGTGGGGAATGTTCAGCCCATGGACCATAAAATACCCGCGAAATCATTTGGTCTGGCCCTGCCAAGACAAGTAAAGGTCCAGCCATCACATTTGTTGTTGCTACTTTTACTTGCCATCGAGTCGGCACCGACTCATAGCGACCTTATGCACAGCAGAATGAAACACTGCTTGATCCTGGGTCAACCTCACTATTGTTGCCACGCTTGAGTCCATCGATGCTGTTACTTGGCCAGTCCATCTCGTTGGGGGTCTTCCTCTTTTTCTCTGACCCTCCACCATACCAAACATGATATCCTTCTCCAGCGACTGGTCCCTCCTGACAATATGTCCAAGGTATGGGGATGAGTTAATTAAATGTTTGACCAAACACAGCAGGCTGATTTTAAGTTGATAATTCTGTATGGTCCACAAATGAAGTTATAAAGTTTGGTAGAAAAAAGGTTCCCTACCCCTGCCCTACCTCTGTCCTGGTGTGGCACTCTGGGTTAATGCACTGGACTGCAAAGTCGATTTGAACTGCAAGGTTGGAGGTTCAAGGTCACCAGCTGCTCCTGGGAAACCTTATATAGGATTGCTGTGGATTGGAACTGACCCAAAGGCATTTAATAACAACCACCACCCCTGTCCTAAAGGGTCATTATGAGACAGAATCGACTCTTTGGGTTTTGAATTTGGAGTGACACAGTTTGTGCTGAAAATTGGAGGAAGATTAGTGGTTCAAACCCACTCAGTGGTGCAGTGGGAGAAGGGCTGGAAACACCATTTTGTAGAAGTTAGATATGATTCTGGGGCCGGCCCATGTGCATGTGTTTGCATGATTCTGTATCTGTGGTCCTTCACAAGGGGTAGTTTTCCCTGGAGAAACAAGTGATTGGAGTGGGGTTGAGGGCAGGAATGTTGCTCAACACCTTAGAATGCACAGAGCTGCTTCCATGGCTTGAAAGAATGCCTTCTTAGAATGTCAGCAGTGCCACGTCCCCTACTCATCCTGCTTTCTTCCTTGTCACCCCAAATGCAGCCCAGTGGTTTGCTGCATTTGGGGCTCTTTGCAGGAAGTGGTGACGTTTCTCCTAAGGGTTCCTGAACTTTCTACTGCATGAGAGCTGCTTGTCATCCCAAGAGCAAAATGTACATTTTTTTTCTCTGCAGAACCTGAGAGCCAGGAGCAACAAGGATTCCAAGGACCAAACCACAAAGAACTCTCTGGAAAGTAAGCTGAGAGCTTTGTGCCGTGGTGGGGGCAGCAGAAGGGGCATCCAGCTGAACTACCTCCTGTGAGCAAGGGAAGGGCCAGCTCTGGGCATGGCAGGGATAGCCAGGACCTGTCTGTCCCCAGCAGAAACAATGGGTGAATGGTGAGAGGAGGGGAGTTTTCAGAGCCAAGCAGTGCACTGGGCTTTTAAAATGGCATGGTGTCACCCCCAGCAGACCTGAAGGGGAAGGATGGTACTTTCCTTGCTTTCAGATGACAATGGGAAGTGGTCGTGTGGAGCCCAGGTTCTAGGTGGCCAGCCAGGCAGGAGTCACATATAGAGTTGCCTGACTCCCGGGCCCAACAGGTTGATGTCATGCCCGGCAGATAATAAATCATCTGGTCCTTTGGACCGTTAGGATAGTGTGAATGGCGACAGCGTGAATGCGTCCACTTACAGAAGACAGATAGATGTGGCTCTGACCCCAGCTCCATCATGTACCAGCTCTCCGTTTCCCCACTGCAATGGGCATAGTAATTGGCCTTTTCTAGTTGTGGGAGTTACATGAGAGAGGTTTCTGAATGTGTCTGGGCCCCCGCCACGACCATCAGCGGGCAGCCTCCAGAGACCACCAGCACTTGAGTTGACTTCTGCCATTCTCAGAGTCAGGTTGCCCACATGCCCTGGGGTCAGAATTGGGCACAGCAGTGGCCCGTTTCTAAGAACAGGTCTCCTGCCAAGGTTGAGGCCCTCAGTAGCTTATCTGGGCACCAGTAGCTCCATGTCTGAGTTGGGAGGAGTGTCATCTGAGTCTTGTTAACTATCGTCACCGATCAGCCCCCACACAGGCTTGAGTTCTGCCCACATCCCCCGGCTTACCTGGTCCCTGAGCAGAGGGCTATGCTGCCGCCCCTGCTCACAGCTGCATCTTTCCACAGCCCTGCTCTACAAGCCTGTGGACCGGGTGACTCGAAGCACACTTGTCCTGCATGTAAGTCACAGCACCTGAGGATGCTCCTCTGCCCCACCCACCCCACTCGCAGATCTATACACCTGTATGGAGAATGCAGAAGTCAGAGCTTCTGCCGCCCACAAAATCATTGGGGGCAGAACTTAGACAGGGTTTGCATTGTCCATAGGGCACCTCAAAAGGTGGGCACAGGCAGAAGGGGCACAATGAGGACAGGTGTCAAGGTGGGCAGGGGGGACACATCACAGAGGCCATAGTGCAAGAGTCTCTGAGGTGGCTAGGGTCAAGAGCAGATAAATGCACTCAGGTAGCTGGCACCTCCCTGCCTGAGTAGAGGAGTAAGTAGGTAGCAGCATCCTTGTCTTCATGCAGGAGGCCCAGGTTTGAATCCTGACTGAGACACCTCATGTTCAGTCACCACCTGTCTGTCAGTGGAGACTTAGCTTTTGCTATGATGCTGAACAGATTTCAGCCGAGTTTCCAGACTAAGATGAATGAGAAAGGCCTGATGATTGACTTGGAGTATCAGGCACTGAGAATACAATAGGTCACAGTGGTTTGATCCTGTTGAGCATGAGGTCATCATGACTCAGGGGCTAGCCCAATAACAGCAGCTATAGCTCCCTGAGCTCATGACAACATGGGACCCCATCTTAAGCCAGACTCCACATCCACAGCTGGGTGGCATGTGCATGTGGGTGCAAGTGTGTGTGCATGTGAGTGTGTTTGCACATGTGCACGTGGTGTCTGTGCATGGATGTGGTTGTCTGTCTGAGGTTGCAGATAGCCATCGACAGGTGCTGACCTATTTCACCTGAGTCCTTCCACTCTGGGGCAGGATCTGCTGAAACACACGCCATCTAGCCACCCCGACCACCCACTGCTACAGGACGCCCTCCGGATCTCACAGAACTTCCTGTCCAGTATCAACGAGGAGATCACGCCCCGCCGACAGTCCATGACCGTCAAGAAGGGCGAGGTGAGTGGGGCCAGGGCACCCCCAGCACCCTTGGCTTGCTTCTCAAAAGACTGCCCTGGGTGGTACGGGGGGCTTCAAAAAGTTCATGGACAGATTTAATTCTCCTTCCATGTCCTTTCTCCACAAGCTTTTTGAAGCCTCCTTGTACAGATGGCTCATGCACTCAGCTGTTTATCAAAACCCTGTGGGATCTTTGACCCTGTGTATGAGGCGTTGGGTGACTTTGCAGTGATGACCCTGTTTGTCCATGCCTTCCAGACAGCTGCTGTCTCTACAGTGGGTCATGTCCATGTGCCCTTCTCCCCAACACCATCCCTTTGTTTGGTGGTTCCATCTGAAAAGATTGGTGAGAAGGAACGTAGCATCTTGTCTGCCTGCTACTCAGTTAATTCCTCCTGTGTGCTCTTCTATTAAACCAGTTGCCACCGAGTCAACACAAACTTATGACAACCTCATGCGTGTCAGACTAGAACTGCACTCCATAAGGTTTTCAGTGACTGAGTTTTAAGAAATAGATTGCCAGGCCTTTCTTCCAAGGCTTCTCTGAATGTACTTGAACCTTCATCCTTCAGGTTAACAGCTGGGCACATTCACTGTTTGCACCTTCCAGGAACTGACCCTGGAAGTCCTAGCTAATACATTTAGACAAGAAAAGGAAATAAAAGGTACAAGGGGACTTCAAAAAGGATGTGGAAAAGTTCCATTCTCTTTTAATTCTATTTCCCTGTGCAGTTTTGAAATTCCCTTGGATATAGATTGGGAAGGAAAAAACAAAACTGTTTGTAGCTGGTATGTTTGTGTAGAAAATTCTAAAGAATCAACACCCAAAACTCCTGAAATTAATATGTGGTTTTAGCCAGATGGCTGGATGCAGGGTTAATATGCAGAAACGCGTTTTTTAGCTTTACACCAGCAAGGAGCAACTGGAATTTGAAATCAAAGGGATGGAATGGGAAGGGCATTGGCTTTCTCCCTTGTGAGAAACTAAAGGATGCATGTATACCTTGTGGGTACTACTGCCATCCCTTCTGGAGGTTCCCGCTGAGCAGAGGCACAGAGACTACAAAATCATAATTACAGGCAAAGCCATGTCCCCTGGTGGAGGTCCTATGTCGTAGATATTTGCAAACAGAGTTTCTTGAGTTCCTCACTTGTCTGGAGGCTGTTCTAACTCTTGCCAATAATGGGGACATGTCATGCAGCTCTCTGAGCCTGTCTGTCCCATGAGATGAGAACAGAGCGAGCTGAAGAGCGAGCTAGGCTCTGTCAGAAGGTGCTCAGTGAACAGTCACTGCTGATGTACTTGCTATAAATCGTGACTTCCGGGCCCCACCCTGCCCTCCTTGTGGCAGGCTCTTGTCCCCTGTGGGCCTCTCAGGTCCTGAGTTCACCCCTGGTAATGACTGTCTTAGGATCCTGGCCTTAGGAAAGGGGCAGAGGTTTTTGCAAAAGGCCAGTTAGCCAAATGTGTTGGTATTGGAAAACCAGTGAGAGGGAGGGACAGGACCTCAGCTCAGGTATTCCACACCTGCCCATCAGCACCCCGGAGCCCACCAAGTCACACCACACGGCCAGGCCTGTGATCTGAGCCACTTAAGTTGGCAGTGTCCCCCAGGCCATCTCTGGGGGCATGAGAGCACAGAGTCCAGCCCACCCCAGCCTGCAGCCAGCCTTCACTCGCGCCTTCCCATAACCCACTCCCTTCTCCATGTCCTTTTTTTGTGGTTGTCTTTAGTGATATTCTCTGCTCCCACCTGGCATGTCATATATATGGTTCAGTCGCCAGTTCCTGAACCCAGAGCCCATGGAACCTGATTCTCTGGCTTTTTACATGTACTCTTTCTATAAGGGCTTCCCGGGAGGCTCCGCAAGGGCTGGAGGCAGGAGCTGGTGTTGGCAGGGGTGGAGGCGTGATCCCCATGGCCCCCTGCTGAGGCTGCCCCTCCTCAGAAGATAGTTGGACATGTGGTGATGTAGCACACCAACTATAAATGGGGTGATGGGGCCTCCGAAGTTATTGTGAGGAGGGGTTAGGGTGTCCATGGGCACCAGTACAAGGCTCATGAATGGCTGCTGAGGGCACCATGGGAGGCCCCTGAGGTACCATTTCCTTTAATCCTCTAAAAAATTTCATCGGACAGGTACCTTATAGGGATCTTATGGAAACAGAGGCTCAGAGAAGCTAAGGTTCAGTGTTGTCATCCTGGGAAAACAGAGAGGGAAGGGCAGGTTGCAGGCAATGAGGTACGAAATGATCCCCCAACTTCTTCATTCTCTTGGGGGGGCCCAATGGGCAATGTGATCTATCATTTGAGAAGGTAGGGTGGTGTCCCTGCCAGCTGATGTTTCCCATGGGGACATAGACATACCCCAAAGAGAATATGCTGTCAGGATGCCTCCCAGGGTCCTCCGATACACCAGGTGCTACATAACCACACATGCAGGCCTGGGGGTTCATTTACTTAAGGACACACACATAATACACATACTAAGCTGAAACCAAACCCACTGCCGTAAAGTTGATTCCACCTCATAGCAACCCTATGTAGGGTTTCCTCTTTCTCCCTCGAAGTGACTGGTAAATTCAAACTACTGCACTGGTACTTAGCTGCTCTCATTGAATAACCCAGTATGCCACCGAGGTCCTGGTATACACACATATACACACACCACTGTACACTCACACAAGGATATATATATATACAGGAATGCACATGTATACACACACTGGTGTACACTCACACAGGGACACTCACATATACAGGGATACTCATATACATGGGAATGCACATGTATACACACACACAGATATGTACTCACACAGAGAAACTCATGCATATATACATGGATACACATATGCCCAAGAATACACATGTATACACACATAGGTATAAACTCACACAGGGATATTCACACATGTATACAGGGATACTCATATACTCAGGAATGCATATGTATACACACAGGTATAAACTCACACAGAGACACTCAAAGATATACAGGGATACACATATACGCAGGAGTGTACATGTATACATACACAGGTATAAACTCACTCAGGGACACTCACATATACAGGGATGCACATGTATACACACACTGGTATACATGTACACAGGAACATACACACACATACAGAGATGCACATATACACGGGAATGTACACTTATACACATACCAGTTTCATTGACACGGGGACACATATATGCACATGGGTATGTGCACATATACATACATACAAGGGCACACATGGGGACACACACATACTCCCAGTCCTGGGAAACTGGCTTCAGGGATTGTCCCTGCCTTCAGCATCATGTCCCAGATATGGTATGGCTCCCACCCTTTCTCAATAGTTCACCATGGGTGCTCATCAGGGTGAGTAGACCAGCACTACCTCAGCACCCACCTAGAGCTGTGACTGGACGTGACCAGTGTCTGCTCAGGGTGGAGTCAGCTGGATTTAGTACCTGCTTTAGGGCCGCACATTCTTCACTGCACAGGCCAGGGATGAGTTGCTGAGCCCCTCTGGAGGGTCGTGTGAGCAGGCTGTGTGTGGCCAGACACTCTTTGGTGGGCTGGCAGGTAGGGTCAGGTGGTGGGATCCATTCAGCCCCAGTGAGCAGGATGAAGCACAAGGATCAACTCAGCCACCTTGCTCAGGATGGGGGGGGGGGTCCTGTGAGGCCCTGCACCCCCAGGCAGATACTGCCCATCTTCTATATTCCGTCTCATTCCACCCCCCACCCCCATCACCCTGGTCTGTCACTGCTGCCTCTCCTCTTCCTAGAAGTGGAATGTGGGCAGAGACCTCCCAGGTGGGACTCCAGGCTCGACTCTAAGCCAGCCTGACCTCACCCATGACCTTCATCACCAAAGTCAAGGTGGATGTGCTTACTGCAGTAGACAGCAGAGGCAAAGCAACCACCCCATTGTGGGCTTGTCAACCCTGGTGTCCCTGGGTATGAAAGAGGTAGAAGTCTTCCACACGCGGACTCTGTGTGGGCGGTCTGACTGAGCCCTGTGAATGAAGGAGGGCTGAGTCCTCTCATGGAAGGACCCCACCACCCTGCCGAAATATGTACTGTGAATCTGGTTCCCAGCCTTCCCAAGGACCCTCAAGTGGCCTGTGGAGGCCGACTCTACACTGTGCAGAGTGATAGTTGGACTCTTCAGGGTCTGGACATTGACGCAAATCCTGGAAGACCCAGAATGTCACATGGTCCCGTCAGGGGACCAGGGCGATCAGGTCTTAGCCTCTGCTGTGCCCTCAGTTCCAGATATGTGACTAAGTAGATGGAATCAGACCTGGAAAGCCCCCTCCTGCAGGACAGGCCCCTGGCTGGGAGAGCTGGTCTCCCCACCGACCCTCCACTGCAGGGTCCACCCCCTGTAGGCCTGTATTCTTGGTGCTGGGACGCCTCCTTTCCCTTCATGGATTCTGAGGCAGCCGTGGCCTCTGAGTTTGTCTTAGAAAGAGGGTTTGCACAGTACAGTGCACAGGATGAAGCCTCCCAGCCAGTATTCATGTTCCAGAGGGGCCTGTGTCCTCCCACCCCACAATTGCTCCCTGTTTCTTCTCAACACGGGGCTTGGGAGGTCCAGTCTGCCTGCCCACAGGTGCTGGGCTAACACCTGGACAAAGACGGATGCCTGAAAGGACTCCAAACAGATATGGAGACATCTCAGGATCTTTGGGGTGGGGGCCAGTGCTGGTGACTGTGTGTCTGGAGTTGCTGCTGCTCCATCCCGCCCCAAGTGTGTGTGATGCACCCCTATGTGGGAAACTAGGGTCGAGGACTGGAAGACCCTCTGAGAGCTGTGTCCTTTCCCTGAGAGCCTCAGTGACTGGGACCCTCCTCAGACTGGTTACCTCCACACACATCCCCTCCCTCACCATAGGCCTGTGCCCAGCTGGAATTCTCAAGAATGCTTGTTACACAGAAGGGTGCCCCCGGGTCCCTGTTTATCAGCAGGACAATGGGACAGGAGGGACTATAGTTGGCCTGAGGGTTGCACCTCTAAGATCATCTCCTTCCTAGAGCATCATCACCTCCAGAGGTTGTCTGGGAGGGTCCTGTCACCTGACCCACCCCCTCCTGTTCCCACAGCACCGGCAGCTGCTGAAGGACAGCTTCATGGTGGAGCTGGTGGAGGGGGCCCGCAAGCTGCGCCATGTCTTCCTGTTCACCGACCTGCTGCTCTGTGCCAAGCTCAAGAAGCAGAGTGGAGGGTGAGAGATGAGGCAGGGCACCTCAGAAGGGAGGAGGTCTCTCTGAAGGGGAGGAGGGTGCTAGATCGATTTTGTACATGGAGGATTTGCACCTTGGAGATGCCCAGACTGGCCTCTCACTAAGCCGCTGCATGCTGAGGAGTGGTGTCCATCCAGTCCCCAAGGTGTGGATTGGACTGATCCCATCCTTCCATTTCTCCATCCTCTGACCCCCGCCACCCGGAGTTGGGTCACAGCTCACAGGCTAAAGGACACCATTCGTCAGATTGCCAGCATGCACGTTTGGGAGTCCAAACAACATCTCAGCCTTCTCCCCTACTGGCCCCAGATTCGAGGCTGATTTCCTTCCAGGAAGCCAGCTGCAAGCTCAGTGGTCCATGCCACACCCTCACTCCCTGACCAGCTGGTTCCCACTGCCCCTTTGGGCTCCATCATTTGCTGGGATGATTCATAGAACTCATGGGGAGTGTCCCGTACTTACAGCTACAGATTGAGTACAACCACAAAGGATGCAAATGAAGAGACACACAGAGCGAGGCAGCACACACAGAGCGAGGCAGCCTCCGGAGCTCCAGGTCACAGGGCTGTGCCCATCAACCAGGAAGCTCTCTGAGCCTCAGGGATCAGAGTCTTTATATTGACCACCCACATGATGGCCATGATGGATACCATTAGCCTCCTAAGGCTCAATCGATCCCTGCAAAAATGGCCTGGAGACAGTATATGACCTCATCTGGCTTCACAAGAGGAAAGGGGAAGAATCACCAGCCCAAGACCTGTGTGGTGGAGGTCAGACATGCCTCCACTCTCCAACCTTCTGTATCTATCCTGACACCAGCCATTCCTCCCACACCTCTACTTCTCTGCTGGATTTGATAATCCCTTGCCATGGCCACACAGACAATACTCATGATTATGGGGTTTATTAGGGAAGTAAAAAGGGTGCAGTTCAGGATCAGGAACAACTCAGGATGCAGCAATTCTCTGGTCGGGAGCACCTCTTCTCAGCTACACTGCAGGCATGCATGCCTTTCTCTGGTCCTAGCCTCTCAGCCTCTTGGAGTCTACCCTGCTCTGGCAAGTGTTATCAGCTCCTTTAGTGCTGCTGATGGATCTCCAGAGGGCACCAATTCTGCAAGTTAGCCTCCTGCCTGAGGCAGCAATCAACGTCACCTGTGCTGAGAGCTGGGAAGCCCGCTGCTCTGTTTCTTGGTGCCACTGCCCAAAACCAGTCTATCGCTGTCTGTCAGAATTCAAAGATAGCTATTTACCATAGTTCTTTCTTCACGGTCCAGAGATTCTCTGTTCCTGCTTCTGAGATGACTCCTTTTTAAACCTAGTGAGATGGCAAAACTAACCAATCCCCATGTTCAAGTCGCACGTCCTATTGGTGTGAGTTAGGAGGATTTAGGATTAAAGATCCATATCAATGAGCAAATGCACTGTACCACAGCCCCCAGGTGGTTCCTTCTTGTCTCAGCAGCCCTGACTCACTGGCCCCAGTGGAGTGTAGTTCAGCTTTAGGAACCAGGGCCAAAGTCCAAGTTGCTTTCTTCAACTCCCAACAACATTCTGTTTCCAACTAGTTGTGATGCCAGTCTCGAGGTCAAAGGGGTCGCAGTCAGTGCAGAGATGTCAAGTCAAGTTGGCCCTTTGCAGAGGGAAGGGGAAGCCTCACTATGATGCCACGTGCTAGGAGAGTGATGTCCTGTGGCCCAGCCAGCGCCACAGGTTCCTTCCTGTCCCTGGCACATGTCTAAAATGTGTCCCCTGAGTCTGATGACAGCTTCTGGATTACACACTGAGGCCTGCAACCCCGGGGTTATGTCTTCTGGTGCCAGGATTGAGTCACCTTGGGAGGGACTGGCTCTTCCCATCTTCCAGGCCCAGCAGTTTAATTGGCCGTCTCAGCACAGAGCCGCAAGCCCTCATGTGTCAAGCAAGGATGAGATGAGAACAGATGGATCCGCGGCCCCTCCAACTTCGGTCAACCTTCACTGTCCTTCACTGACCTTCACTGTCCACGTGGGACATTCACTCAGGACTTGTCAAATACTTCGGGGCCCTAGCCACATGTGCAGATCTCCCGAGAGTACCAAGGCCTGCTGGGATCCTCAGTGCCTGCCGTTATCTCCCAGCTTGTTGCACTGAGTGTGCTCTGGGATCCCTGACAGTGCAAATGGTTTGTGCTTGGCTTCTCACATAATAAAGCACTTCAAGTCCAGCTAGCCAGCATTGCCTAGGAACACAGACCTGGCATTCTGCTCCTATCAAGGTGATAGAAGGGGAAGCCCTTTGGAGCAAGCAGATCTACCCTATAATGCACAGGTCAGGCACCATGAGGTAGAATCAACTCAGCAGCAATGGGTTGGGTTTGGGGCTTTGATTTTTTGGGATTTTTTAAAAACTGCATGATCAGTAGCTTTGGATCCCAAGATCTTGAAAGCAGAGGTGTTAGCGCAGACAGGCGGCCACATGACCGTGCTCTTTTCCTCCCACCAGCAAAGCCCAGCATTACGACTGCAAGTGGTACATCCCGCTCACAGACCTGAGCTTCCAGACAGTGGACGAGTCGGATGCAGTGCCCAGCATTCCCCTGGTGCCGGATGAGGAGCTGGACGCCATGAAGATCAAGATCTCCCAGCTCAAGAGCGACATCCAGAGGGAAAAGGTGTGGGACCAGAGTACATGTGCCCCTTCACAGCCAGCGGGTCGGCACCTGCTAGGTCCCAAGAACCAGGGCAGCTCTTGGTGCACAGGGGCCCCGGCGGTGGCCACAGCCAGCATAGGGGAGGCACCAAGTCAGGAGCACTCGGGCATATCCCTGATGACCACTCTAATGGGCACACAACCTGCCGGGTGAGGAGTGTCCCAGACAGACCCTTCAGTGGTTTCCACTGATATAGGAGGTTGTGGAAAGGAGTCCTGATGGTGCAGTGGGTTAAGCACTGGTTTGCTAACCAAAAGGTCAGTAGTTCTAACACACAAGCTGCTCCGTGAGAGAAAGATGCTTCCATAAAGATTGACTGTCTTGGAACTATGGGACAGTTCCAGTCTTTCCTGTAGGGTCACTAGAAGTAGGAATCGAGCTGATGTTGAGAAACACTTGGATCAGAAAGGCATTCGAGGGAGATCTGGGTCGGAAAATTTACCCAGAGGGAGGGTTGTGAATGTCTACCTTCTGTGCTGCTGTGAGAGCACTTATCCTTCAAGAAGAGTTGACTGAGCATGCTCAGCAACTCATGCCAGGGCCAGAGGAGAGGCTATTCCCACAGAAGGGCAGCCTAGCCTGTACAGTGCAAACACTAACACACTTGGCTGCTCACTCAAAGGTTGGTAATTCAAGCCCACCCAGAGGCACCTCCAAGGAAAGGCCTGGTACTCTATCTGTAAAATCGGCCGTGGAGCACGGTTCTACTCTGACCCACGTGGAGGTGCCACGATTCGGAGTGGACTCGACAGCAGTGGCATGGTTTTTGTGCTGTGATGTACACTCTGTGAACCAGAAGTGCTGTACTCCGAATAGAGACTCATTGGCATCCCCTGCCTCCCCAGAGAGCAAACAAGGGCAGTAAGGCCATCGAGAGGCTGAGGAAGAAGCTGTCCGAGCAGGAGTCGCTGCTGCTGCTTATGTCTCCCAACATGGCTTTCAGGGTGCACAGCCGTAATGGCAAGGTGAGTGCTGCCCACCCCGCCGCCCTCTCCCAGACAGAGCCTGGGGACCATGGTCCCAGCTGTCGAGTGGCTGTCCTTTTTCTTGAGAGCATTCCCACATTGAGTGTCTTGTTAGTGCAGCACCTGCATGTGCACATACATGTACTCATGTGTGCTTGTGTGTGCACATGTTTACATTCATGCACTGCTTATGCATATACACACTAACACACTTAGGCTTACACACTTGTACACACTAACAAACTTAGGCTTACACGCTTGTACACAGATCCATACATACAAACTTGCACACACAACACTCTTAGACATACAGTCACATACACTGACACTTATACATAGGTGTGTACGCACATGTGCCTCTGTCAAGACCATCCAGGAGGTGAAATCAGGGTAGACACTAGTGGACTGAGCAGTTACCTCTCTGCAGGGTGGTCAAGGGACCCTGAGACTTGGAGTTTATGGATCCTCTGCTCCAATTTTGGCTCTCTGTATTGTGGCTGACCAGCCCTACCACCGTGGGCATTGTATGTGCCTGTCAGCACACAGACTGTGCTTGGGAGAGGGGTTGGCAGACTCAGAGATGAACGCTTTAACTGGGAATACAGCAGGTGGTCAGGCAACCCGACCACAATTCTACAGGTCCCCCTAGATCACCTCCCAATGGGGTGGTGGGGCCTCGGGCCAAGCTGCCAAGCATGTCAGAAGTAAGCGGTGCTGGGAGCACACCTGCCCACCAGGTGCCTTAGGGTACTGTGTCTGTGCATGTGTGCATACATCTGTGTTTATATATATTTGTGTGTATACATTGTTTATTATATATGTCTGTGTATTTGTGTTTGTATATATGTTATGTTTGTGTATGTATGTCTGTATATTTATGTGTGCCTGTGTTTAAATACATGTGTCTGTGTGTTTGCTTGTACACATGTATCTGTTTATGTATGTATGTCTTTTTTCTGTGTTAATTTATATATACTTGTATCTGTGTTTGTATGTGTATATATACATGTGTCTGTTTATGCTTATATGTATGTTTTTGTGTGTGCACGTGTGCTTGTATATACTTGTATCTGTGTTTATACGTGTATGTGCTTGTGTGTTCGTATGCATACATGCTTGTGTGCAGGATGTGTGTGGTCAGTGACAAGGACACAGCTAGTGATAACGACCCTGCTGCCCTCTCACCCCAGAGCTACACATTCCTCATCTCCTCCGATTACGAGCGTGCCGAGTGGCGGGAGAACGTCCGCGAGCAGCAGAAGAAATGTGAGTGCCTTGGCACCTGGACTCCCTAGCTGGGCCTTTATTTTGAGGGGTGGGCAGGGAGACCTTTTATTCACTCAAGATCTGATGTGGAGCCTGCCATGGGGAACATGGGGAACAAGAGCTGTCCTGGCAGCCCAGGCCTGTGCTAGGCTGTGTCCTTGTACATGACTAGCTTCCTGATGGCCTGGTGACTAGTGCTCGTAGTCTTGCCAGCACTCTGTCCCCAGGTTCTGTATCGCAGCGCGGGGACCCAAGAGTGGGAGTTCCTGTTCCATGTGCAGTACTGTGCTTAGAAAGAAGCCCTTTCCTTGCCGACATTAGCTGAGTGGATGCACATGCATGCTGGGCTCTGAACCCCTGCCAGGAGGATGTTGTCTCCTGCTACTGCCTCTGGCCGGGCAGACCAGTCAGTGAGTCTCTCCCCCACCCTCAGGCTTCAAAAGCTTCTCTCTGACCTCAGTGGAGCTGCAGATGCTGACCAATTCATGTGTCAAACTTCAGACCGTCCACAACATCCCCCTGACCATCAATAAGGAAGGTGGGCTGTCCTCCAGTAAGCGGGTGGGCAGGCGGGATGGCAACAGGACTCTTAGGAGAGTGGGTGCGTGCTGCCTGCTGTCCTCACCAGCAGTGGGGAGGAGGGCTGGGATGGGGAATTTTCCCTGGGGAGCTAGTACTGGGCAACTTGTAGAGCTGGCGGATGTGGAGTCAGACACTGGACCCAATAACTTTCGTCCCCTGGTGAGCTTCCTCAGAACCTTCGACCACCTGGCCCTGCCTCTCACCTGCCCCCAGCCTCCTCTCAAAGAGGCAACTTTTGGCTCCACATGTGCACACAGGTTAAGTGCTTCCTGTTACATACACACTCCCAGTACACACACAGGTTGACACACATGCACACATGCTCCCAGCACTCTCACAGGTGAGCACTCATGCATATGTGCCTATACTCCCAGTACATATAGGCATACACTTCTGTACATACACACAGTACATGCACAGCTAGTATACGCTCGTGTAGGTGTATACATGAGCATACCCCAGTACACATACAGGTAAGTATATACTTACGTTGTTGTGCACACACACCTACCCAGATACATGCACAGGTAGGTATACGCTCATGTAGGCATACACACACAGGTGGGTATATGCTTATGTAGGCACATACATGTATATACTCATCTCTCTCTTCTCTCTGGTTTCTGGCACAGATGATGAGTCCCCTGGGCTCTATGGATTCCTGAATGTCATTGTCCATTCTGCCACTGGATTTAAGCAGAGCTCAAGTAAGTAAGCAGCTGAGAAGATGGCAACAGAGGGTTTGGGAACCAGTGAGGTTGCTCAGATTTCCAGCAGAAGCCTTTGCCCCTGACCGCTGGTGCTATTGACACCCACTGGGTATTAATTCTTTTCTCTGAGTGGACATTGCCCTTTGCAGCAGCTGACTCCAACCCTGCCAGTTGGCCAGCTGCCCCCTGCAGGCGGACCTTTGAACTGCGGGGCTGGTGTTTGATGACCAAGCCAGTCTAGTTGCCTGGGAACTAACAGGAACCTTGTCTATGTCAAAGTAGAACTATGCTCCGTAGGGTCTCCAGTGGCTGGTTTTTTTTCAGAGACTGATAGCCATGTCTTTCTTCAGAGGTGCCTCAGTGTATATTCAAACCACCACCACCCTTCAGTTTGCTGCTAAATGTGGTAACCACGTGAGCCAGTCTATAGGGGAAAAAAAAAAGAACAAAATAAAAATTCCCGGCCACTCAGAGAATGGGAGAAAACATTTGCAAATCACCTGTCTGTAAGGAACGGTATCCAGAATATAGAGAGAACTCTCACAACTCAAAACTAAAGAGATACAACCCGATAAAGAAGTTGGCCAATGATCTGGGTGCATGTTTCACCAAAAAGGAGACACGCATAGCTAATGAGCACACGAAAAGACATTGGTCTCCAGTAGCCATTGTGAGCTGTTGATGTGGGTCTGACTCACAGCCACCCCATGGACAGAGTAAAATTTATGTCCCAGGGTGTAAATCTTTATGGGAGCAGACAGCTTCCCCTGTCTCCTGTGGTGTGACTAGTGGGTTCTTACTAACAAGCCACCTTGCAGTTAGCAGCCCAGTGCTTAACCAGTGTGTCACCGAGGCCCCTTCTGGTAGTTTTTCTAAAATACCAGTCTGCCCAATCACTTACCACTTACAACCTGATCTCTGTGCCTGGCCACCTCTCCTCCTCCACCGTTAACCCTGAGACATTTTCATGCATGGTTGAGCATATGGTGACGTGCTCAGGTGCTCACCAAAGGATTCATGGTTAGAAGTCCACCCAGAGGTGCCTTGGAAAAAAGGTCTGGCAGTCTGACTCCCAAAAACAACCACTGAAAAATCCTACGGAGCACAGTTCTATACTGACACACTTGGGGGCGCCACAAGCAGGCATCGACTCGCTGGCAGCTGGTTGGTTGGTTAAGCTGTTTTCTTTGCCCCAGAATAGCCTGGAATGCCCTTCCCCCAACTCTTTCCCTGGTCAAACTCGGAACCAGTTCCGCTGAGATCTCAGCCTCATGTTTCAAGATAGGACTGGCCTGACCATGGAGTATCCATCCATGCCACTGCCCACCCCACCCCACTCTTAAGTGTCTACTGAGCTGCCAGGGTGGTGGGTTCAGTTCCTGTTTCTATGGATAATAGCGTTTCCTAGCTGGACACAAGAAACTCTTTGGAGCAGGGAAGAGGGTCCCTGCCAGCACATTTGTGTTTTATTTGAAAAAGAGTGTTAAGACCATTTTGTTGTTGTGATGTTGAAAGTATCCCATGCTTCATCTCTATAGTAAATTTGAGAATGTGGGGAGAGTCCGGTCACCCTCTCTGTTCAATGTCCATAGATCTGTATTGCACTCTGGAAGTGGACTCCTTCGGGTACTTTGTGAACAAAGCAAAGACCCGCGTCTACAGGGACACAGCAGAGCCCAACTGGAATGAGGTGAGGAGCTGCTGGCTCAGCCGGCCCACTGGAGAGTCCAACTTAGCCATCTCAGGAGTCTCCTCTGGTGGGGAGCAGGTGACTCACATTGTCTCCAACCCCACCCATAGGACCTGGACTATCAGTGATGAATCTTACCCACAAACAAGAGGCCTTATTGTCTGGAGACATGTATGGAGGCAGAACTCCACAAGAATGTGCTTTCTGGCCTTTGCTGTGGCCTTATGTTTATGGGGGAGGTGCCCATAGTACTTTTCCTTGGAAGTGGAGTGGTTTCATGATGGCCCTTCAAGCTTCTGGAATCCTTGATCTCTGGCCTGTAGCTCTGCCTGCCAAAGCTGGGTAGAGACAAGGGCCGCTCAGGGCTAGTCTGGAGAGGCCTGTCTGTCTGCCCTGGGAAGAGTGGATGGAATGTGTGGCCACTGCACTCTTTTCCTGGGCGTCTCTGGGAGTTAGGAAATCACTGCAGATTAAGTCCCCAAGACCCTGGACATTACTGTGCCCCAGCCTTGGACAGTCCAGGCTGCCTTGCAGAACACGGGAGATGCTGGACCCACTCTCCTGGGACCTGTCTCAAGGCGCTTTCCCGCTCTTATCACTGGACTGTGAGCACACAGAGCCGATAAACTTGTGGTTTTTGTCAGTTGTCAAGGCTGTCAAGGCGTCTTCGAATCCTGGAGACCTCATGTAACAGAACAAAACATTCCTTAGCCCTGCATCATCCTCGCCATCCCTGGCATGTGCAAGTCTATCATTGCATTCTTATCTTATCCACCTCACCAAGGGTCTCTTGCTCTCATTGGCCCTTCACTTCTACCAACATGATGTCCTCATCCAGCAGTTGTTCCCTCCTGGTGACGTGTCCAATGCAAACGTGTTAGACCATGTTGTCTTGTGACCCATGAGAGGTTTTAATTGGCTGATGTTTGGGACATCTCCAGTCCTTTTTTCCTGTCTTAGTCTAGAAACTCTACTGCAATCTGCCCACTTTGCTGGTATTTGAAATCCCAGTAGTTGTATCCTTGGAGGTGCCTGAAGAAATGACCTAGTAGACTCTGTTGAGGGGGTGGTCAGAGTGGAAAGCCAGAGGGCCCCAAACCTGCCAATGCAGTGGGGGAAGGATCTGAGCACTATGCGAAGACAAAGGTTCAAGTCCACAATGGAGGTGCAAGGACCAGTGGTGTGGAGGGGCAGTTAGCACCAGGTAGCCTGTAGGTGGCCTTTTGTATTCCTGGCACACACTGCCTCCCACCCCACCCAGGCATAGAGCTGCGTTTTCAGCAGCACCCCTGAGGTTCCGATGCTCGTGCTGAGTGGGATGTAAAAAGCATCTGGAGGGAGGTGGGTCCTGGCAGTCTGCATCACAGGCCCAGGTCCTTCCGAAGCAGCAGTGACATTCCTTCCCTGTCTGGGCTTCAGGAATTTGAGATTGAGCTGGAGGGCTCCCAGACCTTGAGGATCCTGTGCTATGAGAAGTGCTACCACCGGACGAAGGCCACCAAGGAGGACGGTGAGAGCGCAGACCGCATCATGGGCAAGGGTCAGATGCAGGTAAGACAGCCCCACACCTCCAACGCCCATGGTCCAGGCCCACATGGCACTCTGTCACTTCACATGGCACTCTGTCACTCGTGCCTGGGATGCTTGCCCAGAGAGGGAATTTGAGCTTAGCCTGGGCTTCAGGGCACCCCTCCTGCCTGCCTGTTCTTCTGTCTGCATGTCTGTCATACTTCTTAGCCATTTTTTTCCAGCTGGGATCTCAGTTTCCCCATGCTCTGGGTAAGGTCCCAGGAGAAATGGTTGGGGTGCCATGAACTGCAGCAGTTACAGGCTCACCTCTTCCTAGAAGCACATGGAACCTAGAGCCAGCCCACTTGTGCCCCTAGGCCCCTTGAGCTGGAGGACAGCTGATGGTAATGGGTTTGTTATTGTTAGGTGCCATCGAGTTGGTACTGACTCATAGTGGCCCTATGCACAACAGAATGAAACACTGCCCGATCCTGGGCCAACGTCACAATTGTTGCCACGCCTGAGCTCACTACTTTGCCAATCCATCTCTTTTTCTCTGACCCTCCACCTTACCAAACATGATATCTTTCTCTAGTGACTGATCTCTTCTGACAATATGTCTCAAGTATGAGAGACAAAGTTTGGCCATCCTGGCCTCCTAGGAGCACTTCGGCTACACTTCTTCCAACACAGATCTGTTGGTTCTTTTGGCAGCCCATGGTACTTGCAATATTCTCCTCCAACATCATAACTCAAATGCTTCGATTCTTCTACGGTCTTGCTTATTCACTGTCCAGCTTTCACATGCGTATGAGATTATTGAAAATATCATGGCTTAGGTCAGGTGCACCTTAGTCCTCAAACTGACATCTCTACTCCTCAGTATTTTAAAGAGGTCTTTTGCAGCAGATTTGCCTAATGCAATATGTTGTTTGATTTCTTGACTACTGCTTCTGATTGTTGATGGTTGATCCAAGCAAAATGAAGTCTTTGACAACTTCAAGCTTTTGTCCACTTACATGGATGTTGTTTATTGGTCCAGTGGTGAGGATTTTTGTTTTCTTTATATTAAGGTGCAATCCATACTGAAGGTTGTGGCCCTTAATCTTCATCAGCAAGTATTTTAAGTCTTCACTTTCAGCAAGCAGGGTTGCATCATCTGCATATCGCAGGTTGTTAATGAGTCTTTCTCCAATCCTGATGCCGCCATGTTTTTCCTCATATAGTCCAATTTCTCAGAAAATTTGATCAGCACACCGATTGAACAAGTATGGTGAAAGACTACAACCCTGTCACACACCTTTCCTAATTTTAAACCATTCGGTGTTCCCTTGTTCTGATCGAACAACTGCCTCGTGGTATATGTGCAAGTTACTCACAAGCATAATTAAATGTTCCAGCATACTCATACTTCTCAATGTTGTCCATAGCTTGTCATGATCCACACAATCAAAAGCCTTTGCATAGTCAATAAAGCACAGGTAAACATCTTTCTGGTATTCTCTGCTTTCAGCCAGGATCCATCTGGCATCAACAGTTATATCCCTCGTTCCGCGTCCTCTCCTGAAACCAGCTTGAACCTCTGGAAGTTCTCTGTCAATGTATGCTTGCAACCATTTTTGTATTAACTTTAGTAAAACTACTCGCTTGAGAGATCAATGATAATGTCCAATGATTTCCACATTTCACTAGGTCATTTCTCTTTGGAATGGGCACAAATATGATCTCTTCCAGTCAGTTGACCAGGTTGTTGTCCTCTAGATTTCTTGGCACAGATGAGTGAGTGCCTCCAGTGCTGCCTCACTTTGTTGAAAGATTCAATTTGTATTTCTTCAATTCCTGGTGCCTTGTTCTTGGCCAATTCCTTCAGGATCATTGGCTCTTGGTCATATGCTGCCTCTTGAAATGGTTGAACATCGATCATTTCTTTTGGGTACAGTGACTGAGTATTCCTTCCATCTTCTTTTGATGCTTTCTGCATCATTCTGTATTTGCCCAGGGTGGTAGTAATGGTGATGGTATGCATGGAGTCGATTCCAACTCACAGCTACCCTGCATAGGGTTTCCAAGTCTGTAAATATTTATGGGAGCAGAAAGCCTCATCTTTCTCCCATGGAACGGCTGATATTTTTGAACTGCCGACCTTGAGGTTAGCAGCCCAACTCGTAACCACTGTGCTAAGCCGAGGCTTGAATTTTTTCTTCAGTTTCCTCAGTTTGAGAAATGCTGAGCGTGTTCTTCCCTTTGGGTTTTCTAATTCCAGGCCTTTGCACATTTCATTATTACATTTGACTTTGTCTTCTCAAGCTGACCTTTGAAATTTTCTGTTCATCTCTGTGCATTTGCTTTAGCATCTCTATGCTGGAGAGCAAGTTTCAGAGTCTCTTTTTGACATCCATTTTGGACTTTTCCTTCTTTCTTGTCTTCTTAATTACATTTAAAAACTTTCTTACTGTATAATGTTCTTGATGTCATCCCACAACTCTTCTGATCTTCCATTTTTAGTGTCTATTGCATTAAATCTGTTCTTCAGATGATCTCTCAATTCAGGTGGGATATATTCAAGGGATATATTTTGGCTTTTATGGACTTGTTTTCATTTTCTTCAGCTTCAGTTTGAATTTGCATATGAGAAATTGATGGTCTGTTCCAGTCTGCCCCTGGCCTTGTTTTGACTTGATATGGAGCTTTTCCATCGTCTCTTTCCATAGATATAGTCAATTTGATTTCTGTGTATTCTCTCTGGTGGCATCCATATGTTTATTTTCATCTTTTATGTTATTTAAAAAAGGTATTTGCAGTGAAGAAGTCATTGGTCTTGCAAAATTCTATCATGTAATCTCCAGGATCGTTTCTATCACCAAGGTCATATTTTCCAACTACTGATCCTTCCTCTTGGTTTCCAACCTTTGCACTCCAATCACCAGTAATGATTAGTACATCTTGATTGCATGTCTGATCTATTTCAGACTGAAGAAATTGGTAGAATTCTTTAATTTCATCATTGCTGGCATTAGTGTTTGATGCATAAATTTGATTTGCATTAACTGGTCTTCCTTGTAGGCGAATGGATATAATCCTATCAACAGACAATGCTGTACTTTGTGACTGATCTTAATAATGTTTTTTTTGATATATTCTTCAATTTGTCATTCCTGACATAGTATACCATGTAATTGTCAGATTCAAAATGGCCAATACCAGTCCATTTCAGCTCACTAATGCTTAGGATATCATTGTTTATGCATTCCATTTCATTTTTGACAATTTCCAATTTTCCTAGATTCATGCTTCGTACATTCCATGTTCCGATTATTAATGGATATTTACAGCTATTTCTCTTCATTTTGAGTTGTTCCCCATCAGCAAATGAAGGTACCATTTGCATCATTACACTCAACTAGGCTTTGAGCCAGCTCTTCCCCAGTCGCATTTTGAGTGCCTTTCAACCTGAGGGGCTCATCTCATACTATAGCTGACAATATTCTGGTGCTCTTCATCATGTTTCAGTATTCAATAATGTGGTGCTGACAGTGTTCTACTGCTGTTCATAAGGTTTTCAGTGACTAAATATTCAGAAGTAGTCTGTCTTATTCCTAGTCTGTCTTCGTCTGAAAGCTCAGCTGAAACCTGTCCACCATGGGTGACCCTGCTGATATTTAAAATATCCATGGCATAGCTTCCAGAACCACAGTAACTCACAAGCCCACACAGTACCACAAACTGACGGACGAGTGGTGGCGGTGGTACATAGTGGCTGCCAAACCCCTGAGATTCATAGCCTAGTCAGCTGGCATGTAACCATAGCCATTATATGATGGTTTCCGGTTTGGGACCGGTATGACTCATGTTGCTGTGAACAAGTCTTTGTTTGGACATTTTTTCATTTAATTTTTCTTGGGTAAAGAGTGACGTGAATAGTATGTTTAACTTAAGGAACTGCCACACTATTTCCAGAGTGACCGCTGTGTTTTACATCACCTTTGGCAGTGGATGAAACATCCCACCCTTGAAGATACTTGTCATCTTTTTGATTCATTCTTGTTAAAAAACAAAACAAAACATAAAAAGATGCCATCAAGTCTACCCTGACTCACGACAATCCCTTGTGTGTCACGGTAGAACTGTGCTGCTTTACAGTAGCTAGTTTTTCAGAAGGCGATGGCCAAGACTTTCTTCCAAGATACCTCAGGCTGCACTTCAACTGCAGCCTTTTGATCAGCAACTGAACACATTCACCACTGCACCATTTGGGGACTCTGGCCATTCTGGTAGATGTCCCTGTATCTTTTGAAGTGATGTTCAGAGATTGGCCAGGTTGATGTGTGGGTGGTTTTCTGGGTGAAACTCTTAGACCACAGTTCTTCCAAGACCCCTACTTACCCAACCCTAGGGGAAACAAGCAGCATCGTATCATACTGTCCCCCCAAACCACTGGGGTGGGAGTGGGCTCTCCCAACCTAGCCACTCTTCCCTGCAATCCCAAGGCCTGCAGCATCCGGGACAGACTCAGCTTTTTCCTGAATTGTCATTTCCCAGTCTCCTCCCTGTTTTTCTGAACCTTGGCTTCCCCTTTGTTTATGCCTTAAATAACGAGAGAGAGGCGAGCTGTCAGCCTTGGTTGGGCATTGTTGTGGTTCTGGTGATGCGAGACAAGCCCATGCTGGGATTGTTTCCTGCTGCTTCTTTGGAGCTAGGACAGCACCTGTGAACAAGCTTTTCCACTGGACATGTCACAAAAGCTGGGGGCCCATAGCCCACTGTGTTTGCCATTGATCCCTGGGCCTCCCTACCATACATAACACATGCTTACTTTGAGGTCAACAGAGTTGTGCCCTCTTCGGGGTCTGGGACTGTGCCGTGGACAGCCCACCAGGTTCCCCTCATGAGGATGGGTGCCCAAGCCTGCAGGATAGTGTGGGTGGTCTAAGCTCAGCCTTAGGGGAGTGCAGGCTGTCATGAGATTCATATCACCCAGGGGTTGCAATCATGAGTTTATCATCTGGGGGTGTGGTCCATCACGAGATTATCACCTGGAGGGTATAGTCCATCATGAGATTATCGTGGGATGCAGGTCATCATGAGAGTATTATGGGGAGAGGCGAGGCACTCTGAGGGTGCTCCCCACTGGCAGCCGTCTGTCAGGGTAGGCGGGACAGGCAGGACTTAGTCGGTCTCCAAATGTGGCCGCAGGAAACAGCCACTTAAGAAGGCTTTTCTGGGATTTGAAATGACACACTGGAATTCCCATCACTAGTGGAGTGTGGGGGGCAGGCGGGGAGGGGATTTTTTCCCCACACAGACAAATAAAGTAAAATCTGTGAGATAGGAAGTGCTGACGCGTGGAGGGCCTCCCAGAGGCGGGGCCATGAAAGCTTGTTCAAGAGGTCGAGCTGGTACTCTGGGCAGTAGAGCCGAAGATGCGAGACCCGCCTGCTGCCCTGCACTCTGGCCGGAGCTGCATGACCTCCAACAAGAAGCACCTGTGTATGTGGGGAAGCACTCTGTGGACCTACATCCGAAACTTTCTGTACAAGGGCCAGGTGGGCCAGGGGCCAGGGTGGGTTCAGTCTGGGTCACTACAGCAGGAGGCAGGTGGAGGAGACACTCCCCGCCCTGTCTGCGTTTCTCTACACTGGGTTGCTTGTGACTGCTTTGGCCAATGCTAAGTGGAGACCCAAGGAGCTCTGGCAGCGTAGTGGTTACGAATCGGGCTGCTAACCTCAGGGTCAGCAGTTTGAAACTATCAGCTGTTCTGCGGGAGAAAGATGAGTCTTTCTGCTCCTGTAAAGATTTATAGCCTTGGAAACCCTGTGTAGGGTCGCTATGAGTCTGAACTGACTCCATGGCACATAACAAATGGAGACTCAGGTGGTGTAAATGGTTAACTGCTCGGAGATTGAAAGTT
This sequence comes from Chrysochloris asiatica, assembly GCF_000296735.1. Lineage (NCBI taxonomy): Eukaryota > Metazoa > Chordata > Mammalia > Afrosoricida > Chrysochloridae > Chrysochloris > Chrysochloris asiatica. The sequence continues at coordinate 783,635 of NW_006408824.1, forward strand.
CTAGTCCAAGGACTTTGTGGTTAGCAGCCCAATCAGTACCAGTCTGGTACAAACCAGCCTGGCTGACAGTGGCTCCCTATTCTGGTCACCGCTCAGGATTGCCAGGAGAATTCCAGTTTCCTGAGTCTCAGGTCCCCCAGAGCTACTGATGCAGTTGCCTGGAGGCGGGTCACAGGGTCATGGTGACCACAGTTCAAAGTAGATCCGTGCTTCGGAAGAGTTCTCAATGGCTGATCTTTCAGAAGTAGATTTCCAGGCCTTTCTGTCTTGTTCACTTGTGAATTGGGTGAAGTTTTCCATTCAGCAGTTGATACTCATTTTGTTTCATCTCAGTGACTGCCATCCCCACAATGTAACCTCACTCATCCCACTTCCACCCTCTGCTTCCTCTTCCCATTCATCCTTCTTTCCTTCTCCTTCTGAACTTCATCCTTGGGTAAACACTTTGGATCTCAAATGGTTGATTCTCCTAAGGTGTGTGGACTTCTCCCTGGTGTTATTGCTGTCCTTGGAGTGCCTATTGTTTGGCTGGAAACTGAGACCCAGGGGTGCATTCAGTTCTAGACCTGAAAAATGATAAGGGCCATACTCTTGGGGGCCAGGCCTTTCTTTTGAGGTGCCTCTGGATAGACTTAAACCTCCAACTTTTGAGTTAACATCAGAATCTGCAGCACCCACGGGCTCCCTGGACGTGAACAGAGGCTGCTTTTTAACAGCCCATTCTTGCCTACCCTGGGACCACTGGTACAGAGCATGTGTTTGCCACAATGGGAGACAGTGGGGAAGCTTTTGTGGACAGAGCTATCTGGCTCCGGCCTAGCAGTCAGAGTTTCATACAGTGGCTCAGGTTGTTTGTTGTCATTACTCATCAGCTGTGCCTTGCAGCCTTCTCATGAACACAGAAGTAAGCACTGGCCAAGTCATGGACCATCTCCCGAATCAGTGCTATGTTTGAGCCATTGTTGTGGCCATTGTGTAATCCATCTCTAGGAAGGTTATAGTTCTCGCTGACCCTTCACTTCACCAAACATCAGGCCCTTTTCTAGCAGTTGCTCTTACCTGGTGACGTGTCCAGTGTAAACAAGGTAAAGTCTGGCCATCCTCACTTCTGAGGAGCATTCTGGTTGTAATTCTCCAAGACTGACTGGCCCGCTCTTCTGGCAGTCCAGAGTGTATTGTGTCCTTCTCCTGGTGGTCCACGGTGTATTTAGTTTCCTTCTTCTCATGGTCCATGGCATATTCAGTGTCCTTCTTCTGGCTGGTGATGATTGTGTGCCACTTAGTTGGTTCCAACTCATGGCAACTCTGTATAGGGTTTCCGAGGCTGTAAATCTGTATGAGAGCAGAAAGCCTCATCTTTTTCAGTGCCCTCCTTCTGGTGGTCCATAGCATGTAGCCCCTGGTGTATTCAATGTCCTTTTTCTCCACCACCACTTAGATGCATCCGTTCTTCTTTGGTCTTCCTTTATTATGTCCAGCTTTCGCTTGGACCTCATGCATTGGAGGAGATTGAAAGGCCAGGGCTTGGGTCAGGGGGTCTGAGTCCTCAGATTATGTAGGTGACTTTGGGTGATACAACAGGCAGGTTGGTTACCTGGGAAATGCCTTCCAGGGGCAGAAGTCAGGGACAGCAGAGGGGCTTCCTCTCATCCTCCTCCAGTGCATCCTCCTGGGCCCCCTATGTGCCAGGAGAGAAACCCACAGGAGCTTTCAGGTGCTGTGTCTGGAATTGGGCTCCCTGAAGTACTGTTTAACCTGACTGCTCCCCCTCCCCCAAGTTCCACATGAGAGTCCCCAGTGGTAGTTCAGTGTGGTGAATGGGAGGAGAGGGGAACAAGAAAGACAGCAGTGGACACCAGCTCGCACTGGGATGCTTAGGCCTTGAGATGGCACAGGTGGGTGCTTCAGCGTGCTGAGCTCGGGCCCCAGGGTACCTAGCAGACAATCTTGGCCTCTGAATGGAGGTACCAGCCTCAGTCAGCTCCACTGAGACTTTGGCATGGAGAAGCGGAGGGGTGGGCTGTCACCCACCATGCGCTCCAAGCAGACTCGAGGGCATCTGCTAATCACAACCCACTGTTGCAGCTGGATCCCCAGACGCTGCAGGAGAAAGACTGGCAACGGACCGTCATCACCATGAATGGGGTATGTATCCATTCTGCTCTGCGGCACCCACGCTCTAGAAGGTTGGGGTGGCCTGACTTTTCTAACACAGACACAATGAGGCAGAGCCTGGGTTACTGTGGAATGTTGCGGCTAAGATGGTAGGGCCCTAGGATCCGCTCTTAGAGACCAAGCTCTCTCCATTACTGTCCAGCCCTCTAGAAAGGTTCAAGCCTTTATAAAAGCAGCTCTGTACACAAGGATGTTCTGAACTCCAAGTGTAATTGACAAAATATTATCATTTGATAGTTAATGGGTGCATTAGAGTTCTCTAGGGAAACAAGTGTGAAACAAAGATCGATATGCATATATACATACATTGTTGTTTTTACAAAGTGCCTTTGAGTAAGTTCCAACTCAAAGCGACCCTGTATTGGGTTTCCGAGGGAAGGGACAGCTGGTGAGTTTGAACTGCCAATCTTGCCGTTCAAACTGACCTTGGGTTCCAGTACCACG
>NW_006408824.1:786353-805366 GCF_000296735.1 Chrysochloris asiatica
ACACACACATATATATGTTGCTGTTAAGTACCATAGAGTCGGTTCCGACTCAGTGATCCTGCACAAGATTTCCGAGACTGCAAGTCTTTACAGGAGCAGAAAGCCTCATCTTTCTCCCGTGGAGCAGCTGGTAATTTCGAACTACCGACCTTGAGGTTAGCAGCCTGATTTGTAACCACTATGCTCCAGAGTGGTTCTTTACATATATATATATATATATGTAAAGCATGAATGTTGCTTTAAAGACTTCATAAGAAGTGAGAAAGAGAGAGACAAGGAGAGAAATGTGGCTTCAACAGCAGGCAAGTTTATTGAGAATAAACCTGGGAGGGGGAACTTCAAAGTCAAGAGAGACAGAGAGCCCACCTGTCCCTTACAGACTGGCATATTTAAGGCAGTGCGGTCCCAGGTACCGTAATGGGAGGATCCGGAAGGGTTTTGGCAGGCTTTTAATGAGTGGAGTTATGGAGATGTTTTGGAAACTACTGGGGGAGGGCCTGTTGGTGTAACAAAGACTTTCAGGGGACCGAAGCTTAAGCAGGACTTTATACAGCTCCATTTTGGGGGCAGCTGTAATGGCATTTTGTTGATCAGGAACAGGGTCCTTCAGAATTGGTTCATGTGATTGTGGCACTGGCAAGTCCCAAATCCATAGGTCAGGAGACAGGTGGGAGACTTCTGTGGGCTTACATCCCACAGAATCCCAAGTAGCTAAAGTGAGTTCTGCCAAAGTAGAACTCAGACGACACTCTACGGAATTCCCCTTGCAAAGGACCGATTGATTGTATCACATTTGATAGTCTGTTCTGGAAGGTAATTTGTATTTTATTGCTTTAGATGACATTATTGAAGGTGATTTACCTCACTGCCTTAGATGACATGCAAGATGATTATATTTCATTTTGCATCCCATGACATTATGGAAGGGATTACATTATAATGAATTAGATGACATGGGAGAACAGCAACTAGTTGAGTGTTTGGCCAAACCCACTGGGAGATGTAGCCTAGCCAAGTTGATACCTTAAAGTAACTCTCACACTAGATTTTTGTTATGTTAATCTCTGGACTTTTTCTTTACTTACGTATATGTTTTTTATTAAGAGGGAAAGAGTAGAGATGGGGTTGGGTTCTGCAGAAGCCTGTCTTAACCATCCCAGCCACACTGGTGTTTTCTGAGCTAAACCTGGTAGCCCACCTCATATAGACCTGCTTGCCAAGGGGTGGACAAAAAGTGCCACAGCCTTGGACCAGACCAGAGGGTGAACTTGACACCAATCCCTTCTTCCTGCTACAGATTGAAGTGAAACTCTCTGTCAAGTTCACCAGCCGGGAGTTCAGCTTGAAGAGAATGCCGTCCCGAAAGCAAACAGGGGTCTTCGGGGTCAAGATTGCTGTGGTCACTAAGTGAGTCCCCTGAGGGCACCTGACCTCTCCCAGAGGGTCATTTCTGTGGTTTTTGCCTGAGAGTCTCCCAGGACTCCCTGGTGCTAAGATTTTCCATTCATTGCTAGGCCACCTCTGGAGGCCCCTGCTTCCTGCTGGCAGTGAACAAGAGGCAGAGTTCTTTCCGCCCTTGGGCTTTGTCAGAATCCTGGACTCTAACCCCTGCCCTTTTGTCCTATATCTGCTGCCAGGAGAGGTCTGTTTGTTGGTTTGAGGGCAGTTCTCAGGGCAACGGGCTGCTTCCTCCCAGAATTCATTCATGTCCCTAGAATGGGTAAACTCTGGCTAGGCCTCTGACCCTGCTGGTCATCTGGACACCACCCCCTCCCTGTCACATCTGCTGTGCTCATGGTAGCTCTGGATGTTCTGTCAGCCGACACCCTGGATGAGTGCCCGAACCAATGGCCAAGTTGATGGAGGGTAGCTTGGAAAAGGTTTTTCGTGCTTTGATGAAACTAACTGCCGCTGAGCACCACCGTCTTATATTTTTGAAGTGTCCTTATTCCCAGGTCCTACGTGGAGCTGGAGCCTCTGGGAGGGGTAAACAGTTAGCACGCCTAGGTAACTAACAGAAAGTTTAGAGGTTTGACTCTACCTAGCAGTGCCTTGGAAGGAAGACCTGGCTATCTCCTTCCAAAACACCGGCCATTGCAAACCCTGAGGAGCACAGTTGTGCTCTGACACATGTGGGTTGTCGTGAGTCCATAAAGCTGCTGTGACTACAGTGTGGAAGAGAACAGCACTGCATCACTGGCACTTGGGCGGCCCTGTGGAGCGAACATTCAGTGTGTGTGGCTTACTTCTCAAGCAGGCCTGGTGAGGTACTGCTTCCCAGGATGCTGTGCAGCACCACTGCCCAAGGCCTGGAGACTTTTAACTGCACTTCCCATGGCCGACTTCACTTAGCAAAGCTTCCTGGTCTTCCTCAAAGAGCACATGTAACCCGCAGGGTGTTGGGCTACATGGAGCTCATGGAACAACCGAAAAAAAAATAAACCCACGAGTGGCTGTGGAGTCGATTCCAACTCATGGTGAACCCATGTATGTCAGAGTAGAACAGTACTCCCTGGGATTTTCCAAGGCTGATTTCTTTCTGAAGTAGATCCCTTTAGGTGGACTCTCAGCAGGCAAGTGTGTTCACTCAGGGACTCCAAGTTCTTGGAAAAAGCCTGATGAAACACCACCCAAACAAAACGATCCCCACTGTGGAGGAATTGATTCTGACTCATAGTGATCCCACAGATCAGAGTAGAACAGCCCCATGGGTTTCCAGGACTATAAATCTTCCCAGAAGGAGACAGCCTTATCTTTCTCCCTCGGAGCAACTGTGGGTTTGGTTAGCAGCCAAGTTCCTTTACCACTTCAGCACCAGGCCTCCTTACTGTGCCGCCAAAACTAAAAACCCACTGCTCTTGAATCAATGCCAACTCATAGTGACTCTCGGATAGAACAGAACTGGCCTATGGGGTTTTCAGTGGCTGATTTTTAGAAGCAGATTGCCAGGTCTTTCTTTTGAGGCACCTCTGGGTGGACTGGGACCTCCAGCCTTTTGACTAGCAGATGAGTATGTTAGCGGGGTGCACCATCCAAGTCCCCCAAAAAGAAACCCACCACTATCCAGTCGATTCTGATTCTGAGGCTGTCAGTCTTTACTCAAGCAAACTGCTTCTTCATCTTTCTCCAAAGGAGTGATTAGTGGGTTTGAACCTCTAGTTAGCAGGCTAACCCAGTGTGCCACTAGGAGTCTTTCTTATGTGATTAAAGCAAATCAACCAAACCCATTGCCATGGAGTGGATTCTGACACACAGTGACCCAATTACACGGATTCCAAGCTGTCAATCTTTATGGGAGCAGACAGCCTCTTATTTCTCTCTTGAGCGGTTGGTGGGTTTGGCCTGCTGACCTTTGGGTTAACAATCCAATGCTTAACCCACGGCACCACCAGGCTCAGGACTTGAGAGGATGGGGCAGGAACAGGAAATATGTGAATGCTCAATGCTACAAGGTCTCCATATGTGTGGGGGTTCCCAGCAGATGGATGGGCTGTGGGGCTGCCAGGCACTAAGGACGTTCCCCCGCCCCACAGGAGAGAGAGGTCCAAGGTGCCGTACATCGTGCGTCAGTGTGTAGAGGAGATTGAGCGCCGGGGCATGGAGGAGGTGGGCATCTACCGCGTGTCTGGAGTGGCCACAGACATCCAGGCACTGAAGGTGGCCTTTGACGTCAGTGAGTGTTGGCCCTGGGTGTGCTCGGGATGGTGAGGGTGGCAGGGGCTGAGCCCACTCCTTCACATCAAGATCCTCAGGTCTCACCCATGACCCTCCTTCAGGGTAGAAGCCCAGGGATCAGGGCCATTCTGACCATCTAGCCCTTAGGGGTGAGCCAGGTGCCTGGCAGAGGGCCAGAGAGCCTGCAGCGTCCTGTTGCCCTGATTCCATCTCACTCCCCTGTCCCCTCATCCCATGAAGTACCTGCAACCTCATGTAGACCCCCACGCCCCAGTGCATCTGAAGAGTTTTTACCCCTGAGCTGAAGCCATCTCCAGGATCCTGGCCTCCTAGACCCCCCACACCACCCACTGTGACCACTTGAGTTCAAAGGGAAGGTGCTGGTTTAGACGCTGAAAGGAAACAGATCCTTGCTGTACCTTCCCTTCACCAGGAGACACCAGGGCTGGGGGATGAAGAGGACCCAGCCCAGGCTCAGAACTGAACCGCCTGGGTCCTCGGGAGGAGAGGGTAAATGCTCAAAGGGGAGCAATGAGAGCATGTTGGCATCCTCCCAGATAACAAGGACGTGTCGGTGATTATGAGCGAGATGGACGTCAACGCCATCGCCGGCACACTGAAGCTGTACTTTCGAGAGCTGCCCGAGCCCCTGTTCACTGACGAGTTCTACCCCAACTTCGCCGAGGGCATTGGTGAGCACCCAGAGCAGCTGCCACAAAATTTCCACAAGGGGGCGGCTTTAACAAACCAATGTCTCCTCTCACAGTTTAGGAGGCTAGGAGCTCAATGCAGAGCACGGACTGTTGGGGAAAGCTTTCCCTTTGTTGGCTCTGGGGAGATTCCTGCCCTTGCAGCATCTGTAGACTCAGTACTCCTTGGAGATCTTTATGCATCTTGTCATCATTGGCCCCCTGGCTCTAGGAGCTTCAAGTGCAAGGACACCGGGTCCAAAGGATACATTCCACTCCCGACTCTTCTTTCTTGGTTCCTCTTTCTCTGCTTGTTTCTCTCTTCTTTTATCTCTTGTAGGATAAAAGGTGCTGTAGTCTGCACCCCTGGGGAACTCCTTTACATGGAATTAGTGCTGTGATGGGATTAAGAGTATCACAGACCACCCTTCCTCTTGTTGGTTTATCACATCAGATCACATCATGGGGAATCATCAGTGAACTATCATATTACTTCATTAAAGAACTTCCAAATTGAGAATCATGACCCAGGCAAGCTGACACATATTTTGGGGACACAATTCAATCTATTACACCCTCCCTCCTGTCTGCTGGGCCTGAGCTGCCACTGTCTGAAAAGCTTCTGGAAGGTTTCTGCCATCCTTACAGGTGGGGTAAGGTGGACAGGTGGTGCCCATGTCCACCTGTGGGCTGGGTGCCTTGCCTGGAAGTTGCAATCCTTCCCAAGGCCAAAACTGAATGCAGCTGCTAGGCCACATGATCCTGCAAGTCACACCTCTGCTCCCCAACCTGCAGGTCAACCCTGCCTGACCCCGAGCCATAACACGGACTTCTTTGCCTTGGGACTGCTCTGCCTCCCAGGGGTTCTCAGGGTGCCCAGAGCAGTGAGGGCAACTGGGGGCAGGACTTCACCTGAGATGGAGGCAGAGATTGTTGCTGGCTGTTGTTGAGTCTCCATATTCTTAGGGACCTCTGTCCTGTGCCATCCCCACGATTGGTTATAGACCTAGTCGTCATCTGGAAAAAAACACAAACCAAACTCATTATGTTTGAGTCATTTCCAACTCTCAAAGCAATCTGATAGGGCAGAGGAGAACTGCCCCACAGGGTTTCCAAGGCTGCAAATCTCGATGAGAGCATCCTGCCTTATCTGTCACCACCAACCTTTTGGTTGGCAGCCCAATGCTTAGCCCACAGTGCCACCAAGGGCTCTTAGTCTTTAAGCTCCAGTAAAGCCTGTCTGCATCCTAGCTGCACACAGTCCTCCGTTTACAGATAGGACTGGTGGTGGCTGTTTCTGAGGTACCCTGTCTGGGGATGGAACCCATATCTCCCACAAGGGAGGTGAGCCCTCATTGCCCCCTGGAGGAGGGGGGAGGAAATGACAGGTCAGCCGGGAGTGCTTTCTCATGGCCTGTCCCCTTCAGTTGGTCCCTGGGGTGCTTTGACCCTTTGAGAAGAAAGAGGAAAAGGGGCTTAAGCTGGCACCCACGCCTATGGTGGGCAGCAGTGTCCAGTGGATGAGGGTGACAACGGTGCTGAGCTACCCAGGCCCTCTGGCACAGCATTAAAATGCTCTCAGGGAGGGCGCAGCCTGTTGGTGTGACCCCGCTCTTGTTTCTGCAGCTCTGTCTGACCCTGTGGCAAAGGAGAGCTGCATGTTGAACCTGCTGCTATCTCTCCCCGAGGCCAACCTACTCACCTTCCTCTTCCTTCTGGATCACCTCAAAAGGTAGTTTGCTGATCTCACCTCCATTCATGAGGGGTCCACCCCTGTTTCTGCTGGTTCCTCATGTGCCAGTCCAAGGCCTTTGTTCCCCAGGCTGGCACCATCACCACCACTGCGCCCTGTGGGCCACAGCGGCGCTGGTACACACACACACACACACACACCACCCCTTCCCGCTCTCGGTGGGCCACAGCAGCGAGGTATGTTATATACACACATACTTCAGTGCTTTTCCTCTTCAGTGCTCAGGTCCACCAAGACCCTGGGATCCTCTTTTACATACACATACACACACACATTCACAAACACCCAGGTACTTTTCCGCTTGAGCCCTTGGGTCCACTAGGACCCCAGGATCCTGTTTTAGCACAGCTAGGGCAGTGGCAGCCCTTTCCTGGATGGCCAGCACAGGCACAATGTACCCCAAAGACACTACAGCATCCCATCCCTTAAGAGGGTCATCAGAGGAAACCAACCCCATCTCGAACTCCCTGCAGGGTGGCAGAAAAGGAGACAGTGAACAAGATGTCACTACATAACCTAGCCACTGTCTTTGGCCCCACACTGCTCCGGCCGTCAGAGAAGGAGAGCAAGCTCCCTGCCACACCCGGCCAGCCCATCTCCATGACCGACAGCTGGTCCTTGGAGGTCATGTCTCAGGTACAGTACACCCAGGTACAGAGAGGGACAGGCGTACCCAGGCTGCACGCTACTGGGCTTCTGGGGATTCGGCCCTGCCCCTCACTTCCTGCTGAGAGGGGGCTCAGTCAGCAGCGGTGATGGACTGCCCCCTTGCCGTTGGCCTCACACCCTGAGCTAGACTTTGGTCCCCAGGCCTGGGCAGCTGGGAATACCTCCCTGAGTACTTTCCCCTTCCCCTGGGCAGGTCCAGGTGTTGCTGTACTTCCTGCAACTGGAGGCTATCCCTGCCCCCGACAGCAAGAGACAGAGCGTCCTCTTCTCCACTGAAGTCTAAGGCCACTGACCTCAGCCAAGCAAGCAGCCGACAGCCACCAGGCCCTGCTCACCTCTTCCAGGCAGCAGGCGTCCCCCGAGGCCTCTGGTAGAACACACTATCTGAGGAGCGGGAACTGAACTTTCTCTGGGTGTCATCTGGCCACCCCCAAGAGCCCGGCCATCTGCCCAGAGACAGAAACTCAAAGCAAAATTTGCCCAGAGGACCTGGGCAGATCTGGACTGACCTTCCAACTGTGGTTCTCCATCTGCCCACCAGAGGGCGACCCAAACCAGTGCGTCTCAGTACAGGCCTGGAGGGGGCCTCCCAGCGTCCCTGGTAGTGGTAGTTTTTTGTAAACTTAATTTATCAGAGTTTAAGATTTCTACTGGACTCCTCATCAAGACACAACCTTCCCGGGGACAGGGGAACATGGTCGGACTCCCTCACTCTTGTGTCTTGATTAAATGCTGCTGCTGCTGCTGCTGCTGCTTCAGAACGTGGGGGCTACAGCCCCATCCCTCATGGGTTGGTGGGGAACCCTGGGTTTTCCTGATTTAGATGCTCAACCATGTCCATGACAGGGTTAGAAAGCTCAGTCAACACTGTAGCGCCTGGCCCCTCTTGGTCTTCCTTTTTTTCTTTCTAGAAGGTTTCTTTGCAGAAATGGCTCTCCCTTGCTGTCCAGTGGCTTGCAGGCAGCTTTGTGTGGATTTGGGTGACATTCTTGGACTGGACACTGGGGGTGGGGGGGAGCAGTGATTGCGCACTTTAGGGTCTGTTTTCCAGGGAGGGTGGACCATGTCCCCGGGGCTGACCGCTCAGCCTATACACACTCTCATTCTCACTTCTCTGACTTCCACAAGCCATCGTGCCCCATCCCACACTCCGCTGACCTTCCCCACTCGGATCTCTCCCTGCCCCTGCTCTCTGCCACACACACAACACACAATACACACAACACAGTCTACTTTTGTAAACATCCCTTCTTGGCAGCTGCTTGCTGACAAGCCTGCTTTAAACTTGGGTCCAACAGCCTTTTTGATACTTGAATATTTTTAAGTTTTATACATAGTGTCTAATTTTTTTCCTAACAGATTCAGATTCCTAATAAGATATTAGAATGTACTCATCCGACAGCCTGTGTCCGGACAGCATTTTCGTCTTCCTCTGAGCGGCAGCTCTTTTGTCAGGAGCTTGTCTCTGAAGCTTCCAGAACATTCCGAACGGGCAGGGTTGGGATCAGGCTACTGCAGGGGTGGGGCATCGTCTGACCATCCTGTCTTAGAGGAAGGTGAATTGGAAAGGCTGCTATGTTTTTTGAAAAAACAAATCCAGAAACAGGTTATTTTAAAAAGAAGGGGTGGGAAACATCCTTGGGCTGCTAACCACAAGGTTGACAGTTCAAACACACCAGATGCTCTGCGAGAGGAAGATGAGGCTATCTTCTCCAGTCAAGATGTACAGTCTTAGAAACCCTACACAGAGTTCTATGAGTCAGAATTGACTTGATTGCAGGCGGGGGGTGTTTGGGGACCAAGTCGGCTGTGCCCTGTCCGTTTCTAGATTCAGTGCCCACATTCTGCCCCACCTGTGTCCCAGCTTCCAACCAGACCCCATGCTGGGCTTTATCTGTCCACCCTGCAGTGCTTGGCCAAGACTACTCCAATGTCTCGTGGTTTGCATCTGTCGCAATGAAACTGGAAAGCAATAGATTGATGTCTGTGCCAACCTCCCTTTCCTCTTGCCCCCACTTGTTTCCACTTTTATTTATAGGGGACGTGTATGTTGGGTGATGGAGTGACCGCTGTCTTGTGTCCCTGTTGAAACAACGCCCTCTGCAGGGCCACCATGCAGACTTGCTTTGGATCTCAGCCACCCCTGTGGTCCTTTTGAACTCATGAGCTTGAGGCTCTGCCGGCCATCTCAGAAAAGCCAGGCTGTGTCCCTTCTGTAGTGGGCAGAACAGAGGAAGGTCTGGGCCTGGACACGGCCTTGGCTGATGACCCTCCATCTCAAAGGGGTGCAACCTGTTGGGTCCTCAGGCAGTCTGGCTTCCGACAGGAGGCACTAGTCTTCTAACAGCTGCATTTCTGCTCCACCTGGCACCACCACTGGAGGAATTGCTGCGTGCTCAGAAGTTAAGAAAATGACAACTTCATTAAAGTTACCAGACTGCTTGGCTCAGTGGTTGTTGCTAAATTTAGAAAGTATTCACATGGCGCTGCAGGGCGTAGCCCCTCAGCTGCTGAATGGGGGTCCAGGCTGCATAGGAAAGGGGTTCTAGAGTCTGGACAGGTGGGTTACCTGCATAGAGACACAATAGCAGTAGTCACCTAGCATGTCTAGCTGGGCCAGAGGTGAGCAGACTGTGACTAATTAGTCTCAGCTTGAGGCCCAATACCCAGGGAGATGTAGATACAGGATATCCCCTGAAGAAGGCCTACCCATTTATGGAGAGCTGCTCTGGGGTGGGGGCAGGCCTTGGAACACAGCTGCTACTGTGAAGGACAGAGCCACAGGGAACCAGTTCACATCCAGGGCAATGAGGCATTTCTGAGGGGTGTCCTCATTGTCTAGCCAGCTATTCAACCCAGGTGAAGTGTACTTAGAGGGCTGCTTCTCTGGAGGCAAGAGTGTAACTCTGGAGGCCTATCCCCAAGCCCCCTGTGTGGGGGAGCCACCTTTGTTGTTTCCCGGGAGGATAGAAGGATGGAGTGCCCTGGGAAAAGGCGGAGACAGAGGGCAGTTGCAGAGCAGGAGGTCCTATGGGAGCACCTCCGCCCTTGGTTTATGAACACTGGGACCTGCCTGCCTTAGATAAGCTGCTGTAAGTCCTGCTGACACTGACGATGCTGAGGAGGACAGGGCTGCCCTTGGCCTGGCCTCTCTTCAGGGCCCCTGAATGGTCAGCTCACTCTCCCTACCTCCCTGGTTCTGTTTGAAAAACTGTTAAACACATACAATGCTTTTGTCTCTTACACACTCAAAGGACACAAATCCCGCTGCTGGTGAGTTAATTCCTACTCACAGTGAACCTATAGGAATGCACAGAACTGTCCCATAGTAGTTCTGAGGCTGTCAATCTCTGCAAGAGCAGAGAGCCTCATCTTTCCCCATGCACACAGCAGCTGGTGAGTTTGAACTACCAACCCTGTGGTTAGCAGCCCAATGCTTAACCCATTGTACTACTGTTGTTAAGTGCCATCAAGTCAGTTCCAACCCATAGTGACCCTGTATAGGGTTTCTGTGGAGTGAACTTTTTTCTCTTCTAAGGGTTTGATGTTTAAGGCAAAAGTTCTGGGACATTCCTGAGTACCATGCGGTGTCTAGCTGAGCCTAGGCCAGTGGTCCTCTCAAGACTGCTCTTGACTCCAAGGTGTTAAGAGACTTGACGCAGTCTTGACCTGGTAAATGGGGAAACCAGCGCTTAAGGTGTCTCATCCCACCTCCATCATTCATGACTGTTAAACAGCAGAGGGTACAGTACGTGTCCTGATGGCAGCCCAGCCTGGCTTCCTTTCTGCCTGCGCTGGACAGGGCCTGCTTGTGTGGCATGTGGACAGGGATATGCCCCCAGTGGCCTTAAAGTGAAACATTTACAGGATTAACATCAGCACCACAACAGCTCTGGGAGCATGAACATGAAGTGTGAGGATGACACTTAGCTCTTGAGTAGGTCCAGGTGGTCAGAGCTTTGCCTCCCACAGGCCAGTAGGGACTACAGCAGAGACAGCTGAAGTCGAAGCCAAAGCACGTGTGTAGGAGGTGGCCCCCATTGTGTCTCTTCAAGGTGTGCACATTGGAGAGACTGCAGCTATGGGGACTTGAGGCTGGGCATTAAGCTAACCAGACCCCGTGAGCCAGGTCTCCCTCTAGCATGGGAGTTGTAGAGTCCTCAGTCATGGCATCCTCTCTGTGGGCAGTACTGGTCAGGGCCAAAGGGAAACCCCACCCCCAGTAGTGTCCAGCCACTTTGCCGACACTGCGGAAGTCCTTGGGTAGTACGAATGATAAACACGGTCAGTACTAACAGAAGGGTTGGAGATTGAAGTCCACCAAGAGGGACCTGGGAAGAAATGTCTGATAAATCGAAAAAATCAGCCATCAAAGACCTATGAAGCCCACTACTGTGCTGACACACATGAGTTCGTAATGAATCTGAGATGATGAGGTATTGTTAAGTACCGTGGAGTCGGTTCTGACTCATAGCAACCCTGTTCAGGGTTTCCAAGGCTGTGAATCTTAACGGGAGCAGAAAGCCTCATCGTTCCCCGCGGAACAGCTGGTAGTTTCAAACTGCTGACCTTGAGGTTAGCAGTCTGATTTGTAACCACTACGCTACCAGGGCTCCTTGATGTAATTATTATCCATCTCTATAACTCCCTGCTATCCTTCTCCATGCCTCCCTAGTATCCACCTCCATACCTCCCTGCTATCCACCTCCATACCTCCCTACTATCCATCTTCATACCTCCCTGCTATACATCTATATACCTCCCTACTATCCATTTCCATACCTTCCTACTATCCATCTTCATACCTCCCTGCTATATACATCTATATACCTCCCTACTATCCATTTCCATACCTTCCTACTATCCATCTTCATACCTCCCTATAATCCATCTCCATACCTCCCTGCTACCCATCTATATACCTCTTTACTATCCACCTATACGGAGTTCTGGTGTGGCACTGTGGGATAATGCACTGGACTGCAAGGTCAGTTTGAACTGCAAGCTCAGTGATTGAAACTCACCAGTCACTTCTCAGAATCTGTAGATTGAGTTGCTATGAAGTTGGCACCAACTCAGCAGCATTTAACAACAATGACAACTATCCATCTATATATACCTCCCTACTATCCATCTCCTCGGAAACCCTATCCAGGGTTGCTATGGGTTGGAACCAACTCGATGGCACTTAACAACAACAACTATCCATCTACATACCTATTAGGAGTCATCATGGTACTGTGGGTTATGAATTGGGTTGCTAACCACAAGGTTGACAATTTGAATCCACCAGAGAAAGAGGAGACTACCTGCTTCTATAAAGATTTATAGCCTTGGAAACTATGGAACAGTCTGCTCTGTCCTGTGGAGGAACTATAGGGGCATCGTGAGCCAGAATCGACTTGAGAGCAGTGAGTTTGGGATATTTGCTTTATGACACCCTTTAAACCCTATGCAATAGTTGTACTCTGAATTGACTCGATGTCAGGAGGTGTTTTTTTTTTTCCTTTTTCTTTTTTTTTTTTTGGTATCTTTAAAGAAAGACTTATTTCCACAAACATGGTCACATTCACAGGTACAGGTGTTAAGACTGCAGCATACAATGGGTCTTCATTATCTTTTCATTCCCCCTTTTCACAGCTTTTTGAAGCCCCCTTGTATCTTCCTTGTATCTTTTGAGGAACACAAAGCCCCAAGCCAAGGAAAGCTAAGAGTTGCAGGCAGCCCCCAGGAGGACTAACTGTAATGATGTGTCGATGTGGGATTTCTGGTGTCCTGATCTGTGGGACAACACATTTCCATTGTTTTAAGCCACCCAAACAGTGGCTGTCAAGTCAACTACCATGGAGTATTCAGTGGCTGTTACTTCAGAAACATCACCAGGCTTTCCTTCCAAGGTGGCTGTGGTTTTGTGCTGTGGAACCGGTTCCGACTCACAGTGACCCTGGACAGGGTTTCCCGAGGCTGTAAATCTTTACGGGAGCAGAAAGCCTCATCTTTCTCTCGCAGAACAGCTGGTAGTTTCGAACTGCTGGTAGTTTCGAACTGCTGACCGTGAAATAAGCAGCCTGATTCGTAACCACTATGCTACCAGAGCTCCTTGTAAATCCAAACCTTCAACCTCTAGTTAGCCTCCAAGAACTTAACCATTTGCACCACCCAGGTGGCACTCATTTGCTCCAGCAGCTGCAGGAAACTAACGCAGCCCCAAGCTATGAGGTCGAGGAACCATGGCCACGTCCCTGTTCTCTCAGGTGTTCCCACTTCCAAATAAATCCGGTTCAGGACAGCACCCTGCTGGGGGTTAGGGAGCAGGCACAGATTACTACCACAAGGTGGGGGGCATACAGGAGGGCTCCCCCAGCCCAGCTACTCCTGCCACCATCCTGACTATGTACTTCTCTCCTGTCCCCTGTGCACCTCCACCCCATGACTGTCCACACACTCCTCAGCCCTTGCCCCACCTAAGTCCCATGCACACACACAGCTCGCTTGGCACTCTGGAAAGCAGGAAAAAGAAGACACAGTTTTCCCAGCTCCTCCAACCACTCCAGCTGCAGACCATACATCTCCCCATCCCTGGGAGGTTGCCCTTCTCTGCCTGCTATTTTTATGTCCAGGCCTTTCTTCCTAGTCCTAATCTGGAAGCTCCACAGAGACCTGTTAAAGATTGTGTACTCCAAAAACTATGTGTTTAAATCCTAGCCCCTAACTGCTAACCTCAGGGTTGGCAGTTCAAACCCATCAGCCACTCCTGGAAAACCCTATACAGGATTGCTATAACTGGGAACTTATTTGATGACATTTAACAACAACAACATCATACCTATGGAAATAGGAGACATGATGGCATTGTGGGTTTAGCATAGGGCTGCTAACCATAAGGTCAGCGTTTCAAATTAACCTGTCATTCCTCAGGAGAAAGATGAGACTGTTCCTGCAAAGATTTACAGTTTCAGAAACTCTATATAGGGTCACAGTGATTTGGAATTGACTCAATAGCAGTGTGTTTGTGTTTGGTTTGGGCTTTATTTCTATGAAAGACTTAGATGCACCTGCCCCAAGCCATGATATTTCCTATTGCTTCTAAGTGAGAAAATGCTGGACAATGAATAAGGAAGGCTGAAGAAGTGATACCTTTGAATTATGGTGTTGGTGAAGAATAATGGATATACCATGGACTGCCAGAACAGTCAAAATGTTCCTTAGAAGTGAGGATAGCAAGACTTCATCTCACTTACTTTGGACATGTCATTAGGAGGGACCAGTCACTGGAAAAGGACATCACACTTGATAAAGCAGCCAGAGGTTCAGCAAGAAAGAGGAAGGTGCTCAAAGAGATGAATTGATACAATGGCTGCAACAATGGGCTCAGACAGTAATGATGAGGAGGATGGTGCAGGAGTGGGCAGAGTTATTGTATTGTACACTGGGTCCCTACAAGTTGGAATTGACTCCACGGCACCTAACAACACCAACACATCTATGGTTATAATCCTATTTGGGAATGAGTTGTCTTTGCTATGTTAATTTGACAGTCTTAGTGTGGGATGTGTCTTCAGTCCATCTCATCTGAGATATAAACAACCAAGTGAGCAAGCAGAGATGGGAAACTGAGATGCCAAGCCATGTGGAGCAGAGGCTCAGACCAGACAAGGACTTCCTCCAGAGTCTACACAGAAAGTTTTCCCCTGGAGACAGCACCTGAATTTGGACTTTCAGCTTCCTAAACTGTGAAAAAAGATCTTTGTTTGACAAACCCACCCACTTGTGGTATTTAGCATTATTGTTGTTGTTATGTGCCATGGAGTTGGTTCCGACTCATAGCAACCCTGTACAGGGTTTCCAAGGCTGTAAATCTTTATGGGAGCAGAATGCCTCATCTTTCTCCTGTGGAACAGCTGGTAGTTTCGAACTGCTGACCTTGCGGTTTGCAGCCCGATTCATAAACACTACACTACCAGAGCTCCTTAGTATTTAGCATTTTAGATAGTAGCATTAGAGAACTAACCCTGTCTACTATGGGTGACCTTGCTGATATGTGACATATTGGTGTCATAGCTCCCAGAATCAGTGACAGACAATCTCCACAGTATGACCAACTAACAGACAAATGGTGGCAATGACCACAGCAGTGGGCTCAGACACACCAACAATCATGAAAGCGGCACAGGACCGGGCCACACTACCTTCTGCACATGAAGTCGCCGTGAGTCATGGCTGTGCTGTGGGTTAATACGCTGGACAGCAAAGTCGGTTTGAACGAGTGGTTCATATACAAGGTCGCTAAGGGTCGGAATCGACTCAATGATGCTTAACAACAACAACAACAGCAATAACAGCACAGTGCTGTGTGCAAAGTGCTTAAAGGGGAGCCTGGTGAGCAGGGGGGCGTTGGGCAAGGTGGACACCTACCTGTGACTTTGTTCCCCTGGTGGCACTGTGGGCTAAGTATTGGGCTGTGTACCACAAGTAAGGTGTTCAAACCCAACTGCTTCAAAGGAGAAAGATGAGCCTGTCTGCTCCTGTAAAGAGTTATAACACCTCAGAAACCTCAGGGAATTCTACTCTGTACTCTAGGGCCACAATGAATTGGAATTGACTTGATTAGGTTTTGTTTTGCTTGTTTTTTGGTTTGGTTGACATATTCCCATTTTACATGGAAGAAATGAGGGCACAGACAGGTGGGGAGGAGCCACAGGTGTGCTACTCTGGCTTGTTATTCCTTTCCTCTCACTGGCCTCAGTTTCCCTTATGGTGTCATGGGGGTGAGGTCTGAGGCCCGAGGTAGTCTGTGAGGAAGGAAGGGCACCATCCCATTTCTTTCGGGTAGCCTGACCAGATGGCCCCTCTCTGAAAACACGCCCTTGCTTGGCTCACAGTTACACATTCCTCAGTACCCAGAGCATTTCTGGCCCAAGGGAGGTGTGCCAAGAATCTCAAGTTCATGTCCTGGGGATTGCAAACTGCTGGGGACAGTTGTTTTCTGATGGGAATTGGGTGTTGGCTCCCCCAGCTGTGGGCAGGATGGGCGAAGGGTGGTAGTGACTGCAGTGGATATCAGGCTGCGGGTGTTCAGAGGTACATTGCTCAACTGCAGGGTAGCAAGGGACAGGTTCTGGTCCCAGGGTCCTGAGCTACAGAGTGTGGCCTGTCTCCACAGAGGCGGAGCTAAAGTAGGGCAGATGTGGCATGTGCCCTGGGAGCCACTGAACTGTGTCTTCACCATAGCAGTTTCCATCACCAGCTGTGAGAGATCATGCAGCAAGTTAATATGAATTCTTTCAGATCTGAGCGCCTCCATGGGTCAAGGGGGTTAAGCGTTGGGCTGCTAATCAAAGGTCACTCACCAGCTGCTCAGTCAGAGCAGGCTGTCTGCTTTTGGAAACCCTATGGAGCAGTTCTACTCTGGCCTGTGTTGTAGTTGGTAAGTGTCGTCAAGTCACTTCCAACTCATGAGAACCCAGTATAGGGTTTCTGAAACTGTAAATCTTTGCAGAAGCAGAAAGTCTCATCTTCTCAAACCATTGACTTTGTGGTTTGAAGGCCAGTGTTTATCCTGTAGAGCTACCATGCTCCACTCTGCTCTACAGAGTCACTGTAAAGCAGGATTGACTCAGTGGTAGTGGGTATGGCTCAAGACAGACTGTGTTTTTGCCTTTACAAGAGAAAATATTATTGTGTAATATTTACCTTAATAGTTTCAGAAAGAGGAACAGATTAGTTCAGTCCAACATGATTGGTAATTAGCAAAAATCTACTGAAGTAACTGTTCTGATTGCTAAGGATTTAATTTGGATGCTTTTAATACTTAGACATCTAACACTTCAAACATAATCCAGAATGAACACATGCATCATCTCCTTCCTTGCCACTTCAATACCCACCTACCTCACTCACTTCAATGTAGAAGTGTCTTCATTAAGTATGATTCCCAAAGAAACAGCTTCCCTGGGAGCAGAGCCATGAGCACAATGCACAGAAATAAAAAGTCCAAATAAAATTCTGTGTGATAATTTAATAGGTCTATGTCAAGAGGGGTCTGGAGTGAAAACTGAAAACGGCCAGCTATTTATAAGATACACAAACAGGAATAGTTCACCTAACCCAGCACTGGCCCTCAGAAGCCAAAAGTGTTCTCTACACTATAGGCCACATCCAAAAATCCATCTTCATCTTTTTCCTTCTTGTAAAGCTGTCCCATAGTGAAGCTGGACTGTGGGACTGCCTTATCCACAAAGAGGAAGATCGCCTTTTCAGAAGGAACCTGGATCCTTCTCCTGATGATCCACATGAACTGACCCACAGTGATGTCAGATGGAACCAGGTACTTCTGCTTGTCAATGTCAACAATTTGAGAGCCGGAGATGTTTTCCACAATCACTGGAACCCGGTCTGGATATTTCATGTGGATTTTCACGGATTCCACGCCTGTGTTCCAATCAGTGGTCCTCCTTGAACATCCATTTCATGGCAGCAGTGAGGAGGGGATGAAGATGGCTCTCTGAGCCGAGTTGTTCACTGGACCAACCACAACCACAACGAAGGTGGCAGCTGCTGGGACTGTGTGATTTTTGTCTGCTAAGTGTAGAAAGAAAAGTCATTACAGTGACTTGGTGCCCATCAGAGATCAACTTTCATCAGTGACAGTAAGGAGGGTACAGTGCAGTTTTCATTTTCAGGTGTGAAGTCAAAAATGAACAAGCTTCAGTCATATTGCTGAACTGATATGAAGGTCAAAATATCTAAAAGATGGATGTCAGATGTTTGAACAAGGGTACAATTTCAGTGCTTGCTATAGGCACTGTTTTCCATAAATGCACCTTTAGGTCTCCTTGGTGACCAGGCTGTGGCATGGAGGGCTAACAGGGCTCCCAGCCATGAAAGGAGGTTGTGGTAGAGGAGAATGGGTCCAGGAGAGGCTCTCTGGCCTGACGGGGCAGCTCCCACACAGGACACCTGTCACCTGCTTTTCTGGGTTTTGTACATACCAGGTCCCCTTGGCTCATGACCATTAGCTATCCCAATAGCCTGCTCTGTGTCCCTCTAGTCCTGAGGAGCTGAGGAGGGTGAGAAGACATGGGGATCAAGCTGGGAATGAGTCCACTGTGGAGGCATGGACGCCAGACAGTTCTGTGTCCCACCATCTTCTGTGACCTCAGCCTGCCTCTGGGCTGCTAAGACTGCTGGCCTCCCTGTCCTGGGCATGCTTGTCCTCCTAAAGATCTTGTAGCAGATTACTTGTCTACCCTCATCTGCAGTGCCTCCCACTGTCCTCACCATAGATTCCAGTTCCAAGGCCTGGTGTTCAGGTTCTCTGTATGCTTGCCACTGTGCCCAACCAAACTCCTTGCCTTTAACCTTTCTCCCTGGTTACACACTTTTTACTTCCACTTCTTTCTCTCTGATTTTGATTGTACCTGATGGAAGGAGCCTTGGTGGTACAGTGGGTTAAGCATGGGTGGCTAACCATGAGGTTAGCAATTCAAACCCTTGGGAGAAAGATGAGGTTGTCTGTTCACACAGAGCTTGACAGCCTCAGAAACCCTATACAAGATTGCTAGAGTTAGAATAGACTTTTTTCTTCTTCTTCTTCAAATTTTTATTGTGAATTCTGTGATAGTTTACATGGGAGAACATCAGTTTTACCCTCATAATTTCATTGCAATGATTACAATCTCCTCCATGCATCATCATTCAACAGTATTTGCTTCTGTTTTGTTTGGGGGTCAGGAAGGGATGTACACAAAAACACTCAGGAATACATAATCATTTAAAAAACCAAAGGGCACACTCTGCACAAATGTGCCCTCCAGCACAAAGCCTTTATCTTTCCGTGTGTCCAGAGTCCTCAGCTACTATCTCACTCTCTCTCTCTCCATGTCCTCATCTCTGGTGTCACTGCTTCTCTGGATAGGGTCTCACATTCCACTCATGCTCGTCTCCATTGATGGTCCTAGGGTCCTCTCTGTTCCTGGGCTGTAAGATTAGCTACTCCCCACTCTTTGTTACAAAACTTCTACCTTTACAGTTGTGACAGTCACAATTAGTCACGATAACAATTACTCACTATTGAATCATAATCTTATCTCCATCTCATTTCACCAGACCCGTCTAGACAAGATGAAAACTATTCAGTGGGGATTCTACCTTCCCCTGCACACTCTGAAACTCAGCTCCCTCTTGAAAACATGTAAGCCAGTCACATCATGCCTGTATAGCCCCCC
>NW_006408824.1:806556-807836 GCF_000296735.1 Chrysochloris asiatica
GGGTTGGAAGGCATGCAGTAAAGATTGCAGTGCATTACAGGTTGGAGGGCATGCAGTAAAGATGGCAGGGCAGTGAGTTGCTGCCTGCAGAGGCCACGATGCCTGTACTCCCAAGCCTGCCCACCAGTGATGTATCCACCCTGGCTTTGGGGTGCCCCTCCATTTTGGGTAGCCAATGTCCAAGTTGCTCATCCCTGTCTACCCTGTGTGTCGAGGGGGTGGGAGTGATCCTTGCTGTAAAGATTTGTTCCCTCTTTTGAACTACTGTATCCACAGGTGTAGGTCAAGTTAATCAAATTGTATCAGATTACTCTTTTTCACTCTTCTTTGTTCTTCTAGTTGAGTTCTGATCATCCAGTCGTTGAAGCCAGGTCAAGTGGGTATTATCTGCAAGTGTGGGTGTTCTTGTGCATAAGCCCTCTCTTTTTATCAACTGGACGCTTCACTCTCCACAGTCCTCTGTGGCTATGTCACTGACTCTGGGCCTAAGAGTCCGCAGGTCTTGCCACACTGCTGCCCAACCAGGTCTCCACCCAGGTTCACAGGAGTCTATTGAACGTGGTAGGGCTTAGCTTGCAGCTTCATTGCTGTTTTTCCCTCACTTTCCTTTATCGGTGACCAACGTGGCAAAGACCCTTGGTTTTATGGAGTCCTGGTGTGTTGCTGCAGGATAAGCACTCGAATGCTTGCCACAAGTTCAGTAGTTCAAATCCACTCCTCGGAAACCCTAAATTGGATTACTATGAATAGAAACCAACTCAACAGAACTTAACAACAACAACAACCAGCTCTGGCCTCAAAGAATGTCTTCCATCAACGTTGACATTTTTGGACCTGTTCTGAAATTCATACATTGTAAACATTCTGATATCAGGAGTATAAGTTTTGTAGTTCCATGGAAAACTTTTCCCCACCCCCAACCCATCCTACTGGCGACCTCAACAAAAATTTAACTGAATAACTACCTATAATTTCTTAGTTTCACGAACATGTGAAACATGATGTACCTAGACTGAAACATGATGAAGAGCACCAGAATAATGTCAGATATAGTGCCAGAAGGTTGGAAGGCACTAAAATGCAACTGGGGAAGATCTGCCCCTCGAAGTAGAGTTGACTGTGATGCAAATGGAGTCAAGTCTTCAGGACCTTCATTTGCTGATGAGGCACAACTCAAAATAAAGAGAAATTGCTGTAAACATCTATTAATAATCAGAACATGGAATGTACTAAGTATGAACCTAGGAAACTTGGAAGTTGGCAAATGAAATGGAACACAT
>NW_006408824.1:812241-813434 GCF_000296735.1 Chrysochloris asiatica
TCTTCTGCCTATAACAGATTGGAATACCTAAAATGGGGATACAATGTGCCCAGTGAAGGAGGCTTCCTGTGGAACCTGTACATTATACAAGACCACAGGTGGAATCCTGAACAGCATCCAGAATCTTCTGAGGGGAAATTTCCACTAGAAACGACAAGCAGACCAGCCTGGAGCGGCCAGAAGAACAGAAGATACTTCCTGAAAGAAAGACTGACAGGAAAAATATAAAATATAGACAGACCGACTGATTACTACAAGAATAAACAAGTGGCTAGCCCAGGAGACATCTAGGCAAGTGGTCGGATCCCCGTCAGGGCAAATCGCCTTCTAAGACTAAGATTCAATGGGAATATATGACCTGACCACGTTCGTCACCAATAAAGTGAAGTGAGGGAAAAGCAGCAATGAAGCGGTGAGCTGAGCCCTACAATGCTCAATAGACTCCTGTGAACTGGGATGGAGACCTGGTTGACCAGCAGTGGTGCAAGTGCAGGGGCCTCTTGGACCCAGAGTCAGCAACATAGCCACAGAGGACTAGATTGGAGAGTGAAGTGTCCAGCTGATAAGAAGAGAGGGCACGTGCATAAGGACACCCACACGTGCAGATAATACCCACTTGACCTAGTTTCAACGACTGGATGATCAGCACTCAACCAGAAGACGAAAGAAGAGGGAAAAAAAGAATAATCTGATACAATTTGATGAACTTGACATACACCTATGAAAGCAGTAGTTCAAAAGAGGGAACAAATCTTCACAGCAAGGATCATTCCCACCCCCTCCGCACACGGAGAGGACAAGGATGGGCAACTTGGACATTGGCTGCCCAGAATGGGGTGGGGGGGGACTACAGAGGCAAGCTGTGACTGGCTTACAAGCTTTCAAGAGGGAACCTAGATCTAGAGGGCGTGGAGCAAGGTAGAATCTCCACTGAGTAGTATCTATTCTGTATAGTTGGAGCTGATGAAAGGAGATGTGGATAGGTCTCTTGGGATATAATAGCAAATAATTGTTATCAGGACTGATTGTAAGGGCTGGAAATGTAAAGGTAGACATTTTGTGGCAAAGGGAGGGGAGTGATCAACTTTGCAGTCTAGGAGTGGAGGTCCCTGGGACCATCAAGGGAGAAGAGCGGAGAACGGGACCCTACCCAGAGAAGCAGTGATGCCAGGGATGGAGGCAGAGACGATGAC
>NW_006408824.1:814412-816720 GCF_000296735.1 Chrysochloris asiatica
TTCTCCATACTTATTCAAGCTGTATGCTTAGCAAATAATCTGAAAAACTGGTTTACATGAAGAAAAACGTGACATCAGGATTGGAGGAAGACTCATTAACAACTTGTGATATGCAGATGATACAATCTTGCTTGCTGAAAGCGAAAAACTCAAAATACTTACTGATGAAGATCAAAGACCACAGCCTTCAGTATGGGTTGCCCCTTAATGTAAAGAAAACAAAAATCCTCAGCACTGGTCCAGTAAATAACATCAAGATAAATAGAGAAAGCTTGAAGTTGTCAAAGACTTCATTTTACTCAGATCAACCATGGAAGTAGCAGTTAAGAAATCAAACAAATTATTGCATTAGGCAATTCTGCTCCACAATGTGAGAAACGTTGATACACGGATACTGCCTTGGTTCCTCTTGGTTACGAGGTCACCGAAGTTATCACAAGTGTTTACTGAAAACACTCAAGAAATTCAATCTGTACCCATTTTAGCAAGATGAGGTTTTCTTTATTTGTCAGTAGACACGGGCAGACGCTCCGTATAGCTGGCCTGTAGAGTTTTATTCCCCTGTCTCAAAGTTTCTCTTTTACTGGATACTATGGAGTTTACAATCTACCCTGAATGTCCCATTTTCCCTCCCCCCAGTTGCACAATCAAGCCTGAATGGCACCCATGGCCTTAATGACTGTATACTTATTTAAAGTTTCTAGTCCTAGAACAGATTTCTTTTTTCCCCCTCCTCTGATTCATCCTGCTCATATACCTGGTCTAGCAATCATGTGCACCATTTGTTCCTGAAGATGGACCATCTTGAGAATTTCTCACAAGACCTCTTTAAAGTGTTGAAGAGAAAAGATGTCAGTGTGAGAACTAATGTGCGCCTGACCCAAGCCATGGTATTTTCAATAACCTCATATGCATGTGAAAGTTGGACAGTGAATAGGTAAGACCATAGAAGAATTGATGCATTTGAGCTATGGTGTTGGAGGGGAATATTGAAAATACTATGGACGGCCAAAAGAACAAACGAATCTGTGTTGGAAGAAGCATGAGAAATTCTCAAGATGGTCCATCTTCAGGGAAAAAGGGTCCAGGAGATTGCTAGACTAGACATAGATTGTTGATTCACATAGCAACAGAGGCCTATGTCCCTGGGGTATATGAACAGGATGAATTGGGGGAGGAAGCGGAAGAAACCATTCACTAGGAATTTTAATTAAGAATAAAGAACTGGGGGAGGGATCTTCTTAGTATAAGATAAAATTCTTGGCCAGCTAGCCACATGGTGCATCTACTTGTGTCCTCTGGGTTGGGTGCCTGATTTTGCAAAATTGAATAAAGAAAACCTCACTCTCACTAAAATGAATATAGATTGGATCTCTTGAGCATTTGTAAGTAAGCACTTGTGATAACTCACCAGTGACATCATAACCAAGAGGAACCTTTACCTGGAGTGTCTATATGGTTTCTTATAGATAGAAGTACAGCCAGAACATTCCTTTTAAGCCAGGATGGTCACACTTCCTCTCTCACACATCTGTTGGAAATAAGCCCTGATGTCTCAAACAGACACTAGGTGAAACCAAAAGTATCTCAACAAGGCAAAATTTTACTTCTGCAGAAAGATTCGTGGAGGCACAGGAACCAACCAGCAAGCATATCAGTACTGTGAACCAATGGCTTTTTATCCCTAATGCAGGTCTCAGGCTGCGTCTCACCCTATTGGTTAGGATTTTGACAGCACAATCTTGTCCTTTCCCAACTATCTAATTCATATTATCAGGAAGTTTGAAAGTCCCGCTTTTATTCCAGGAAGCAGTAACGGTCAGAAACGTATTTGTGTTGTTAGGGAGTACAAGGAAGTTGGAAAGTCTTTCTTGTTTCAGGAAGCCTTGGTAGCTAAAATATGGTTTAAAGTGGGGTCAGAATAGAAGGGAGGCACAGTACATTTGTTTGAAAGAAAAGACATATATCCCTACACTTCGGACATATTATCAGGAGGGACCAGTTGCTGGAAAGGAATATCATGTTTGGTAAAATGGGGGGTCGGAGAAAAAGAGGAAGACCCCCAACAAAATGGATTGGCACAGTGGCAGCAATGATGGGCTCAATTGTAGCAACGATTGTGATGTTGGCGCAGGACCTGACAGTGTTTCGTTTTGTTGTGCATACGGTTGCTATGTCTCTGTACCCACTTGATGGCACCTAACAACAATAACATCTTTCTGATATTCTCTGCTTTTAGCCAAGATCCACCGGACATCAGCAATGATATCTCTAGTTCCCCGGCCTCTTCTGAATCCAGCTTGAACCT
>NW_006408824.1:817877-841982 GCF_000296735.1 Chrysochloris asiatica
TTGTGGAGACTTGTCTTCTATACTTGTTATGAAGTGCCATACATTTAATTTTTACACAGAATAAATTCTTCTTTATAACACTCACCACTGTCTCCCTTATGCTTAATAACATCTTAACACACTAAAAATATGAGTGTACTGCATGAGCCATAGACCTGGACGAACGCCTTAGAAATTGAGGAGCCTCTACTCCCATTACTAGGAGCTGTCTCCAGAACACCACGTTCCAAAGCGCCTGCGCAAGACAAGACGCATGCGCAATGGCTACCGGAGGCTGCGCTCGTCGTTAGCGGAGTGTATGGGGTTAACAAAGTGGCTGCACGGCAGGCGGGCTGTGGGCGGGGCCAGATATGCGCTTGCGCAGGCTGCGACGGCCGCGCGGAGCGAACTAGGGGCTGGGCAATGGGCGGGTCGAGGGCGGAGGCCGCGAGGGAGGCAGGGCGGGCCTGGCTGCTACATTGAGTCCGGAATCAACGGATCCGGGCTCCGCCACCAGGCCTGCTCGCCGCCCGGCCCCAGCTTGGAGCCAGCGAGCGAGCGAGGCGGCGCTGCGCGGTAAGAGCTAAAGTGTGGCCCTCTCTTGTGTGCCCGCGCATTCAGGCCCGGGTGGCCTCCCAAATCCTGGCGGCTCGCGCCTGCGCAATCCTTTACATTCCCCCCTCCCGCGCTATCGTCGTGCCCGCGAGTCCCCTCTTGCGCCTGCGCCTTACCCTCCGGGGTTCCCCCCCCTTTTTGCGCCTGCGCCTTTTCCATTGGACCTTCCTTCCCCCTCTGCCCCTTGCTTGTGCTACTCTCCTGGGGCAAAGGAGGCTTCTATTTGTACCCCGGTTCGTGGACTTCTGGGGCCGGACACGACCCTCTCTTTGCTTGCTTTCCCTCTGCGGGACTGGAACGTTGGTCTGAGTCCCCACCCTATTCCCCACCCCTCTCGGCTGGGAGCCAACCCCAAACCGGCAAAGCACCCCTTTTCTTGACACCCAGTCAGGCCTTTGCATCCGTTTGGCTATAAATAACCCGGTATTTTGCAGGGGAAATTGTACGTTTCCAGCATTCTGACCGTCGTGAGGCGTAATGGTTTGAAGTGAAAGTTCTAGTGCATCCTTGTGTTGCTCCTTCATGGGTTTCCAGGTCGTTCAGACTATTGAGACTACAGGCAAGAATCCCTGCCGTAGTTTCAATGCTGGAAACTTGGAAACTGGCCTGTAAGTTAGGGGGTCAGGGCAGATTCCCCTAAACGTGCTGTAGTTTAAAAATTCTAGAGACGGAGGGGTTGTAGATCAGACCCTCAGACTCTTAATTGCTTTAGTAATTGTTGCAGGCCTCAACAACGTTTACTTCACCCAGAATGATTAAGCAGCCGTTTCTGGAGACTTGTGGGAGATGGGACACAGTTTTGCCACTGTGGGAGATGCCAAACAGTCTGTTAAAAAAGAACAGTGAACAAGTCTGCTGTCAAAGGGTTGATTTCAACTCCTAGCAACCCTATAGGATAAAGTTTCCAAGGCTGTAATCTTTTTGGAGGCAGACTGCCACATCTGTCTTACACAGAGCAGGTGGTGGATTTGAAAGGCTGACATTTCATTTAGCTACTGAGCATTTAGGTATTGTGCCACCAGGGCTTCCTGTCAGCGAACACACTGTTGTCTTGTTGATTCTGACCCTTAGCAACCCTGGAGAACTGAGTACAACTGCTCCCTAAGATTTCTGAGGCTGTAAATCTTTATGGAAGCAGACAGCCTCATCTTCCTCCCTTGGAGTGAGTTGTTACGTGCTGTGGAGTCCATTCCGACTCATAGCGACCTTGTACAGGGTTTCCGAGGCTGTAAATCTTTACAGACGCAGAACGCCTCATCTTTCTCAAATGGAACAGCTGGTAGTTTTGAACTGCTGACCTTCCGGTTCGCAGCCCAATTGGTAACCACTACTCTAGGTTTAAAAAGTGACCTTGGAAGTAGCAACCTGACACTTAACCTGCTGTGCCATCAGGATTCCTTAGAGGGTGTCTACTGTAGTAGTAGTTGTTAAGTGCCGTTGAGTTGATTCTGACTCATAGTGACCCTGTATAGGATTTCCGAGGAGGAGGGTCTGGTGAGCTTGAACTGCCCACATGGCAGTTCATACCGAATTTGCAGTCCAGCACATTAACCCACAGTGAGTGCCACACCAGGACTCCACTGTAGTAGTAGTTGTTGTTAAGTGCCGTCGAGTTGATTCTGACCCATAGTGACCCTGTAGAGGGTTTCTGAGGAGCAGCTAGTGAGCTTGAATCCCTGACCTTGCAGTACAAACTAACCCACAGCGCCACACCAGGACTCCACTGTAGTAGTACTGTCAACTAAAAGCAAGGTATATAGATAATTCCCTGATCGGAGTGGTTAAGGGTGATGCCTGAACAGTGTGGTGAAATGGCAAATGTTTCTATGTCTGTATCATTCTGGTATGGCGCTGTGGAATAAGCTCAGGACTGCAAGGTCGGCGGGTCACACTCATCAGTTCCTCCTCGGAAACCCTATACTGGGTCTCTATGAGTTGGAACAAACATGATGGCATTTGAAAAAGGAGGCAACACAGAGGAGGCATATGGGGAAAAGGAACATAATGGGGGCATAGGGTGTTGAGCAGAATAAATATTTGTTTTGTAAAGAATTGGCTGATCCAGTCATGTTTCCTCCATAAAATCATCTTCTTTCCCCCATTTGATATAGTGTTCACAAAGCAGTCTTCAAAGACTCAACAATTTGGGGGGCAGGGAGATGCTTTTAGCTGCTTGTGCACTCAGACTCAGGTATGCAGGGATTTTCCATAGGAGAGTGACTGTTGTGCATAGAAGAGTTTTATTGCTGTCTTGGTAAAGGATCAAGCACCGTATCAGCGAGTGGAGAGGACTTACAGTTGGTCATTGTGGTGAAGATGAAGTTGGTATAAGTTCCTATTTTAAATGTACACTGTTTGGCTGTGTCTATAGGGTGTCATCTTGAGAAGTGGTTTTTTTGTGTTTTTGGTTTTTTTTTTTGAGGTGGCTGGGCATAGCACATCTTGTATTTCAGAAGATTCAGGTGATAGTATTACTTAGATTAAGCATTGCAGTCAGTGCTGGGTTTTTGTTAAGCATCAGACTTGTCATGTAGCTTTATACCCATTGCTGTCAAGTTGCTTCTGACTCTTAGTGACCCAATGGGACAGAGTACAACTGCACCTTAGGGTTTCCAAGACTGTAAATCTT
This sequence comes from Chrysochloris asiatica, assembly GCF_000296735.1. NCBI lineage: Eukaryota > Metazoa > Chordata > Mammalia > Afrosoricida > Chrysochloridae > Chrysochloris > Chrysochloris asiatica. The sequence continues at coordinate 821,101 of NW_006408824.1, forward strand.
TACAGGAGCAGACTGCCTCTTCTTTCTCCAGTGGAGTGGCAATAAGTTTGAATTGTTGCTGACTTTTCAGTGCTCAGCCCAGCACTTAACCCACTGTGCCACCAGGACTCCTTGTAGCCACTGTTAGTAAGTGCTGTTGAGTCAGTTTCAAGTCATAGTGACCTTGTATAGGGTTTCCTAGGAGTGGCAGGTGGGTTTGTACCACCATCCTTGTAGTTAGCAGTCAAGTGCTTTTCCTCCAGTGCCTCACCAGGACTCCTGTGTAACCACGTTGTTATTGTTTTTAAGTGCTGTTGAGTCAGTTCTGACTCATAGTGACCCTGTATAGGGTTTTTGAGGCAGTACATCTCTGTGGGAGCAGAAAGCTTCATCCATGTAGCCATGTTATTATTGTTGTTGTTAAGTGCTGTAGAGTTGGTTTCAACTCATAGCGACCCTGTATAGCATTTCCAAGGAGCGGTTGGTGAGCTGAGCTTGAACCAACACCGACCTTGCAGTTCAAACAAACTTTGCAGTCCAGTGTCATACAGGTACTTAAATCATGGTGAACTTGTCCACGTTACACAGTTGGGTTCAGGAGAACAGCAGCAGAGTGTCAGCAGGCTGGTGACATTCTCTGGCTTCATGACTTTGGACCAGGTCAGTTTTCCTTCATGGACTTCCATCTCCTCAACTGTAAGATGCCGGGTACAGACAAGAGTCAGTTTTAACAATTCATCTTCCCTTGGAGAGTACGCTAGGCTTGAGTCCTGTTCATCCAGGGATAGAACTGGATCTTTCTCCAGTTCCCACAACATTACACAAAGAGAGAGGGCTTGAGTAAAGTTGGTGATAATGAATGTTGGAGACTCTGGGCCCCTGTATACCAGCCTGTGTCCATCAGAATGGAGTGTTTAATTGCCTTTAGTGTTAACGAAGAAGGGAGCATTGGACTGCTTACCACAAGGCCAGCGGTTCAAGCCCAAAAACTGCTTTGTGGGAGGAAGATGAGGCAGTCTGCTTCCATAATGATTTGCAGCTTCCGAAACTATGGAAGCAGTTCTCCTCTGCCGTATAAGGTCCATATGAGTTGGAATTGACTCGATGGCCGTGGGTGGAGGGTTTTTATTGCTTATGCTGAGGAGGAGGGATGGCTCTGTTCTGTCCAGAAGTGACTATAATGTTGAGCTGTGTCTCGCTGAAGTGTTTAATCCCAAATAACTTTTAGAGTGGTAACCAACCAAACCCATTGCCGTGAAGTTGATTCCGACTTGTAGCGACTTTAGAACCTTAGGATTTCCAAGACTGTAAATATTTTCAGGAGCAGACAGCTTCATGTTTCTCAGAGTGGCTAGTGGTTTTGAACTGCTATCTTGTGTTTAGCAGCCCAGCGCTTAATCCACTGCACCACCAGGAGAAAATCTACAGTGTATGTATCCATAGAAATATTCTATTTTTATTGTTGGCAGGTATATTGAGTCTGTTCTGACCACAGTGACCCTATGTACAGCGGAATGAAATGCTGCTCGGTCCTGCACTATCCTCACAATTGTTGCCAGGTTTGAGCCCATTGGTACAGCCACTGTCCATCCACCTTGTGGAAGGGCTCCCTTTTTCACTGGCCCTCTACCAAAGCACGTTTTAAAAGTATCCTGAGCTAAATTTAATAATGTAATAATCTCTGATTCTTCATGATCCCCACTTCTGTAGTCAAAGGATTGACTCTTGATTTAATATTACTATGACAGGAGATCTGTCTGTGAGAGAGAAGATGTGTATTAGGGGTTGTCAGTGAGTTTGTGGGGAAATTCCATCATCTTTTAATTCCATTTTCCATGAAGTTTTTGAAGCCTCCTCATATTAATAATGTTTTCCCAGACCTTCTCCTAAACCTACATTGTAGGTTTTTTTGTTGTAACTTTTTTTGTTACTTCCAGAGGTTTACTTCTGTCTTTCTAAAATATGAACCTGTTCACAGTCACTCTCCCATTTAAAACTCCATGGCCTTCATAATCTAGACTAGGCTCCTTAGCTCAGTATGCAGGACATGTAAGGCTTCCTGGGCTCAGACCCTGTTTGCTTCACCCTGCCTCTTTTTAGGTGCTTCATCAAGTGGTGCAGCACAACCCTTGACCTCTCAAAGCCTCCTTGTTCTGCTGCGCTCTGCTCTCATCACTTCCGATTGTTGCCTTCAGCGGTCAACTCAGGAAGGACGCAGCCTTCCCTGACACCTGGGGCTTTTTCATTTTCATCATCCCTGGCTTTAGTGGTTGCTGCCTAAGTTTGAGTAATAGTGGTATTAACTTGTCTTCTTTGTAGGCATATGGATATTACTTTATTACAGATAGCACTGTACTTCAAAATAGATTTAAATGCCCTTTTTCACTAAAAGTGGGATGCCATTCCTCCCCAGTTTGTTGTTCCTGGCATTGTAAACCATATGACAGTCTGATTCAGAATGGCCAATGCTAGTCCATTTTAGCTCACTGATGCCTACGATACCGATCTTTATGTGTTCCGTTTCATTTTTGATGACTTCTAATATTCCTAGATACTGGACTACTAACCAAAGGGTCAGTGGTTTAAACCCATCAACTAACTGCTCCTTGGAATCCTCATACTGGGTCTCTGTAAGTCAGAACCAACTCGAACAGCACTTAATTACAACAGCATACTTTGAACAGTCCACGTTCCAATTACTAATGGTTGTTTGCAGCTGGTTCTTCCCATTTTGCATTGTATCCCATTAACCCAGGAAGGTTCAGTTCCAAGAGCTTTGCTCCATTCATGTCATTAAGGGTCAATTCTTTGAGGAGACTACTCTTCCCCTGTAGTATTTTTAGTACCTTTCAACCTGAGGGACTCATCATCTGGTACTTTATATGACAATATTCTTCTATTCATAAGGTTTTCAATGACTTTTCCTCTTTACTAGTCTGTCTTAGTCTGGAAGCTCAGCTGAAACTTGTCACCATGGGTGACCCAGATAGTATTTAAATACTGGTGGGATCGGCTACAGCATCAAAGCAACATGCAGGTCACCACAGTATGACCAACTGTCAGACAAATGGTGGGATGACCACTTGGGTATCAAAAAAACAGACATCATAACCTTTTGAGTTCAACTGGACCAGCAGTTCTCCTCGGAAGCTACTGTTTTCATTGGACCTTTTATTTGAAGTCACCCTACTGCAAGATGTAGACAAGTGTATTATTGAGACATGTTGAAACCTGTTTAGTGTGGATTGAAATCATGCATGGAACCCTAGTAACAACACTTTCTGACTGACCTTCATATGATAGCTAGTGTGGTAGGAAGGAAAGTGTCAGGCACATCAGCAAACACAGGATGTGGATGCTGGCCCTGCCCCCAGGAGCTTGGAACTCCCCAGAAATGATTCACACAACCTGTCAAAGTCTATTTAGTGGTATCTTGGCGTCTAATTTGAATTTTGATTCCTCTCATGTTGGTTTTACCTTCCAAAAGCCAAGTGTCCCGAGCTCTAGAGAGAACCTATCTTTCCTGCATGTTGATTCCTCCTTGCACATTCCTTGCCATTCTTTGAGGGGAAAAAAAAAAAAAAAAAAATTGATGCAGTTGTATAGGAAAGACTTAAGAAATTAAGACTTGAAATTTCACATTTGTCAGTTGTCTTTCATACATAGCCTAGGGAAAAGAGAAGTTAGAGGGCATAACTACTTGGTCTCTAAATAAAAGAGCCTCCTGATTTTAGAGCTCATTTAAAGCACTGATTTGACTCAAAGGAATAGAAAAGGCCTAGCCACAACACTGTAGGAAAGAGGCATGCAAAGTCTGGCAACAGGGCAGGATTTGTCAAGAAATGGATGGATGGGTAGACAGGTAGATGCCTTTCAGTCAGTTGCGACAGCAGAAGGAAACATTGCCCAGTCCTGTGATGCCCTCACCACGCCAGCAGGTTTCATCCATTGTTGTGGGCATTGTGTCAGTCTATCCATTGCATTGAGGTCTTCCTTGCCCTTCCTGGAGCTCTCCTTCACCAGCTGATATCCTCCCACAGCCCATGATGACATGTTGATCCTTTGTGATCCAAAGGCTTTATTTTACATTGACTAATTTGTAGAAGCAAGTCACCAGACCTTTCTTCCTGCTCTGTCTTATCTGGAAACTCCGCTGAAACCTATCCCCCATGGGTGACACTAATGGTATTTGAAATACTGGTAGAGTTGTTTCAAACTTCATAGCAACATGCAAGTCACCAGAGTATGGCCAATTGGCAGATGGAAGGTAGTGTCAAGAAATACCTTTTAAAGGTGAAAAAATTCCTTTTTTTTCTCTTTCTTATGTTCTTGAGGAAAATTCCAACTGAAGTTGTATTCTTGTGACATGTCTTTCCTTGTCAATTCCCTAGGCATCCTGTTGGGGTAAAGGAGACTTGGTGGTGCAGTGAGTTAAGTGTTGGGTTACAGGGTTGGCAGTTTAAACCCACCAGCTGTTCCTCAGGAGAAAGGTGAAATTTTCTGCTTCTGCAAAGATGTATACCCTCAGGAACCCTGGGGAGCAGCTTTGCTGTCTCTGTGAACTGGAATCGATTCAGTGCCAGTGGGTGGATAGGGCAGTGGGTTAAGCATTGAACTGCTAATCAAAAAGTTGGTGGTTTGAACCTACCAGCCACTCTTCAGAAGCCTTCTGGGACAGTTCTACTCTGTCCTATAGAATTGCTATGAGTTGGGATTGACTTGATGGCAGAGGGTGGAGTGGGTCTCTTAGGGCTACTTTTCTATGGAACAGCCACAATTAGACACATTGTTTTAGGAAATGCCAGTGGCCTGGACTCCACTCTCTCTTTCCCTTGAAATGTCCCCGTATCCTGGTTGGCTTCTATCTCACCAGGATCACATCTTAAGCACAAGATGCCTGAGTTTACTTCTTGCACTCTCCCCCCACTGTTTTGTTAAGTTGTTAAGTGCTGTTGCGTTGGTTCCGACTCATAGTGATCCTGTGTAGAGTTTCCGAAGAGCAACTGGTGGGTTAGAACTGCCAACCTGTAGTTCACAGTCCAGTGTTGATCCTACAGCGTCACACCAGCAGTTCTTTTTCACTTTGTTGTTAAGTGCCATCAAGTCAGTTCCAACTCATAGCAACCCTGTATAGGGTTTCCAAGGAGCAGCTGGTGGGTTTGAACTGCTGACTTTATGGTTAGCAGTTCAGGGCTTGTCCTATAGTATCACACCAGAACTCTTTTTTTCATTTTAGTGGGTGGTTACTATTGTTGTTAGGTCCTGTCTTGATCTCTTATCTCATTTCCTTGTTTTTCCTTTTTGGCAGTGTGTACTTTTTGCCAGCTCTGTCAAAGCATTACAGCTTTTCTTTCTCTTCCCCATTGCAATGACGTGCTGAATTGGCAGCCCTAAAACACCCCCACTGCCATCTAGTCAATTTTGACTCATAGTGACCCTAAAGGACAGAGTAGAACTATTATTATTGTTGTAATATTTAGCTTTATCTTCTCGAGCTGATCTTTGAAATTTTCTGTTAAGCTCTTGGACCTCTTCAATTCTTCCATTTGCTTCAGCGTCCCTACAGTGGAGAGTAAGTTTCAGTGTCTCTTCTGACATCCATTTTGACCTTTTCCTTCTTTCTTGTCTTCTCAATGACTTTTTGCTTTCTTCATGTATGTTGTTCTTGATGTCATCCCACAGCTCTTCTGGTCTTCGGTCTATAGTGTTTAATGTATCAAATCTGTTCTTCAGATGATCTCTAAATTCAGGTGGGATATATTCAAGGTCATATTTTGGCTCTCGTGGACTTGAACATTTTCTTCAGCTTCAGTTTGAATTTTCATATGAGGAATTGATGGTCTCTTCCACAGTCTGCCCCTGGCCTTGTTTTCACTGATGATATGGAGCTTTTCCATTGTCTCTTTCCACAGATGTAGTCAATTTAATTTCTATGTATTCCATCTGGTGATGTGTATAGTTGTCTCTTATGCTGTCTAAAGGAGGTATATGAAATGAACAAATCATTGATTTTGCAGAATTCTTTCATGTGTTCTCCAGCATCATTTCTATCACCAAGGCCGTATTTCCCAACTACTGATCCTTCCTCTTTTCTCCCAACCTTTGCATTCCCATCACCAGTAATGATCAATACATCTTGATTGCATGTTTGATCAATTTCAGATTGAAGAAGTTGGTAGAATTCTTCTATTTCATTCTCACTGGCTTTTGTGGTTCGTGCGTAAATTTGAATAATAGTAGTATTAACTGGGCTTCCCTGTAGGTGCATGAATATTATCTTATCACAGACAGCGTTGCACCTCATGACTGATCAGGATATATTCTTTGTGACAATGATTGCAATTCTTCAGTTTATCATTCCCTGCATAGTAAGCCATGTGGTTGTCAGATTCAAAATGTCTGTTTCAGCTCACTAATACCTAAGATATCGATGTTTATGCATTCCATTTCATATTTTACAACTTCCAATTTTCCCAGATTCGTACTTCGTACATTCCATGTTCTGATTTTCAATGGATGTTTACAGCTGTTTCTCTTCATTTTGACTTGTGCCCCATCAGCAAATGAAGGTCCCACGGGCTTTTCTCCCATGGGCTTTACTCCATTTGTGTCATCACGGTCAGCTCTACTTTGAGGAGGCAGCTCTTCCCCAGTCACATTTTGAGTCCCCTCCAACCTGAGAGGCTCATTTTCCAGCACTATATCTGACAGTTTCACTCTGCTATTCTTAAGGTTTTCAGTGACTAAGTATTTGGAAGTAGTTCGTCACTCCTTCCTCCTCGTCTATCTTCGTCTGGAAGCTCATCTGAAACCTCTCCACTGTGGGTGATCCTGCTAGTATTTAAAATACCGGTGGCATAGCTTTTGGAATTAGGGAAGGGTTAGAGAGATGGAAACGTCACCTACAGGAGTAGTATTTCTGGGTCTTGGGGCTTTTATGCTTTCAAATTGGTTGTTACATCAACCCCAGGTGATGAGGGGGATGGCAGCACCAAGGTCACTAAGGAGATGATATGTAAGCTGGATCTTGATGTATGTATGAGCACTTAATCTTAGACTCCTGGTGTGGCACTGGACTGCGAGCCACAAAGTTGGCAGTTGGAAACCCTGTACAAGATCGCTATTAGTTGGAATTGACTCAACGGCACTTAACAATGATAATTTTAGATGAGAGGTAACAGGGACTTTCAGCAGTAAGTGACAGAATGAGCAGAAACAGATCGCTGAAGGCATGTAGGTATTCATATGTATGAAAGGGAAATGAGGTGTGGGGAAAAGGGCCTGCAGCCAAGAGGTGCTGGTCCGTGTACTGACTATTGAGGTGTTGGACCGTGTACTGACTGTTGGTGTGCTGGACCATGTGTTGACTGCTGAAATGCTCATCTTCTTAGTGAGAAGTTACTGAAGCAGGCAGTGGACACATGAGATTTTGTGTCATGGTGAGAGAGAGACAGTGAGAGAGAGACGGTGGTCACAAAAGGGATGGGCACAGCTGGAGACCATTGAGGCTGTTGTGCTCCAGCCGCCACTTCTCCTTGATACCCAGGGTCTGAGTAGAGAGGAGAGAATGCTTCCAACTGGAGAACTTCAATCACCAAAGACACATTTCCACCATCTTTACATATCTGCAGAGCTGCAACATCTAGGGCCCTTTCTGTCCACAGCCCAGGGGTTGCCTGGGCCATAAGGGACTGGGCCAGGGGTTCTGAGTGGGACTTTTCAGAGCCCACCTGAACATCTGCACTGTGGAAGTCTTTGGCTGTCCTTTTTACAGTGGACCTGGTAACTGTTCACCTCTGGAGAGCCGTTGATGGAAATCCCTGGAACAGTGGTTGACATTTTGGAGGTTCCTTTCTTTCTGTCCTGCCAGTAAGATATTCTAGAGGGATTCAGAAAGCAGTGGATTTTGACTCTCTCTTTGGGGTTAACAGCCTGAGTTGGCCAAGTAGGGAGGGGGCTACAGAAGGAGATGAGCTCTGAGCCCCTGTGGCTCCTTCTCTAACGTTGTTCCAGGAGACCAGAGAGAGACCTTGTTTAGACTCCTGCTCCTTTTTCTGGAATTGTGGATGGTTGGTGGCAGAGCTCTGTGGCATGTTGGCTCAGGCAAGTGCCAGAAGCACAGGTCTTCTCAGCTCCCAGAAGGTCTATACAGATGGGACCCTGTTTGTGGTGTGGTCCAGAAAGATGAAGCCCACTCCAGTTTTGCTATAACCTTCCTTATACCAAAGTCTCTCAGCCTTGGTACTGCACAAATAACATATACGATCAGTTGTGATGACCAAAAATGTCTACAGTCAGTCCAGTGTCCCTTGGGAAGCAGAATTGCCCCTGGTGAGTACCACTGCCTTACACTCAGTGAACACAGGAAAAAATATTTCTTAGGATTTTTTTAACTTTCCTTTTTATATAAGCAGTGACATATTTATTGAAACAGGTCTTCATTTTTAATAAACTGAACTTGAGTCCGAATCTATTTTTACCTTGTTGTGTTGCAAAAGGCTTCCTTTGTATCACTGGCAAGGTTCTAACCCCAAATTTTAAGCTGCTTTTTAAAGGACCTTTTATACAGTTGAATCATGAGTGAAATACAAAAAAAAAAAAAATGTGTCCTTTTGTAATTTAGATCATATTGTTTGTTGTTGTGAAGTGCAGTTGAGTTGGTTCTGACCCATAGTGACCCTGTATAGGGTTTCTGAGGAGCAGCTGGTGAGTTCAAACTGCCGACTTTGGAGTTCAAATAGCTTTGCAGTCTGGCTCATTTAAGCCACAGCGCCACACCAGGACATAGTTTATCATAAATACAGATAGCAAATGGAATAAAAATACAGCTGACAGTGAATTTTATGAATTTTGTATTGTACAAGTTTGTAACTGCCTGCCAATCTTGTACACACAAAGCTGTTATTTGAAGGGGGTGGTGTGGTGAGCTAAAGCATTCGATAGCTCACATAAAGGTCGGGATTTAAATTCACCAGCTGCTCTGAGAGAGAAAGATGAGGCAGTCTGCTTCTGTGAAGATTTACAGTCTCAGAAACTCTAGAGGAAAAATTTCACTCTGTCCTATAGAGTTGCGGTGAGCTTAAATTGACCTGGTGGCAGTGAGGTTTTTTGGTTGAATTAAGGTTTTGTTTTTGTGAATATTCAAAAACCATAGCTGCAGAGGGAGTGGCCAGTGGAGAACTCAGACCCTCTTGCATTCTGGCAGTTTGGACTTTGAGAAGCAGTTTGTTTTGGACTAAATCTGGAAGACTCATTTGTGTACTGTAGCCAGACATTCTTTCAGGCTGGCTTTCCAGCCTTGTCAGCCTTCTCAGCTTGTTTGGAATGTTAAGTACTGTCACTAGTTCAACTGCCTTTCCAGCAGCTTGCATTGAAGGAAAGAGAACTCCCCAGAAGTATATGTGAAGAGGCCTGGGTGTAAGGTTAGGCTTTTCATTCTGCTGTTTTTTGAAATGAGGAGCCCTGGTGGTTAAGAGCCTGACCACTTACCAAAAGGTCAGCTGTTTGAACCCAACAGCCACTGTTGAAGGAGAAATGAGGCAGTCTGCCTGTAAAGATTTATAATCTTAGAAACCCTAGGAAGCAGTTATATTTTGTCCTATAGGATTACTTCTTGTTGTTTAGTGCTACTGAGTCAGTTCTGATTCGTAACGACCCTGTATAGGGTTTCCAAGGAGTGGCTGGTGAGTTTGAGCTGCTGACCTTGTGCTTAGCAGTCCAATGCTTATCCTACAGTGCCACACCAAGACTTTACAGGGTCATTATGTGTTGGAGTTGAATCGACAGCAGTGAATTTGGTTTGTTTTTTAGATTTTTTGAAAAGTCTTAAGGAGGAAACTTAACTTGTTTTATGTTTGAAAATTTCTGAGAGCTTCTACTTGTTTGTAACTATTTCGATGTGTAAAATAATGACGGGACTTTTCTGTGGCCAAAACAAATAAGATAAAGTAAGGCTGTTTGGTGGCCTTTAGAATTTTTAGTCCTAGTAATAACGGAGTCCTGGTGTGGCACTGCTGGATAATGTGCTGGACCGCAAGGTCAGTTTGAACCCCAAGGTCGATGGTTCAAACCCATCAGCTACTCCTCAGAAACCCTATATAGCATCACTATGTGTCAGAATTAACTCGGTGGCACTTATAAACAACAACAATAATGGTTGAACATTTAACTACTAACCAAAAGGTTGGTGGTTTGAACCTTATCAGAGGAGCTTCAGAAGAAAGGCATGGCAATCTGCTTCTGAAAAGTCATAGCCTTGAATACTCTGTGGGCACAGTTGTACTCTGCACACATGGGGTCTCCTCAATGGCCACTGGTTTGGATTTGGTTTTGTTGAAAGAAGTTGGACACTGGACAAGCTGCTTAGCTTTTTTGCTTCATTCTAAACTTGGGGGACTGGCTACCCCATAGGTAACTGAGAGAATCATGAGCTGGCATTGAGGAGGCCTGTGGGCAGCTTGTTGTCTCAACAAGCAAAATCTCCCAGTAAAGCATCCTTATTACTCTGGCTGATTTTTGGAAATTTCTTTTTTCTTTTGGAAAGTGCCAAGCTACACAGTTTGTGGATTGCCAGATTCTCTTTCTTACTTATTTTTTATGGTAGGGAAGATAGGAGTAAGGAGTTAGGGTTAGGACTATGACTAGGCCTAGAATTTACTTTGGAGTCCTGGTGTGGTGCTGTAAGGTTAAGTACTGGACCACAAGGTTGGTTTGAACTACAAGGTTGGTGGTTCATAACCATAAAGTCGCTCCTTGGAAACCCTATACAGTGTCGCTGTGAGTTGGAACCGACTCAGTAGAGTGGGAATGGATATCTTTTCCTCAAAAATTATTATAATCCTGTTTATTGTATTTGGGTGACCTTTCTTCTTTTTCTTTTGTCACTTCCTGAAGTGAGCAGAAACTTTAAGATCTTTCTTTTTCCTTTGACTATTTCCTAAAATGGGAATGTATGCCTTAAAAATTTAAACTAGCCAACCATTTACCGGAAAAAGATTGTGCGGTCAAAGCCCTAGCCAATGGGGAGAGACACAACCTTAAGACTTGCGTCAGGGATTAAAAACCTGAGTGGACTGCCCACCCCGTGTGCTAGCTGGCCTGTCCCTTTATAGCTATGTGCACACACCCTCTTGAAAGAGTAAATTTTGCTTTGCCAGGTATTTTAGTCTTACTGAGTGTCTTTTGTGCGACATCTGGAATTCATTTCTAAGAATAGCACTTAACAACAACAACAACAATTTACGGTTAGGACTAGGGTTAGTGTTCAGGTTGGACCTAGAGCTAGGTGTAAGGCTTGATCTAGATTTAGGATTACAGTTAGGGTTATTTTTTACTTATTTTAAAAATTGACTTGATTTTCTCTTTTGGAAGTTCTGTAACTACACTATCCCCTCTTTAACTTTATGGGTTTTTGTTGTTGTTGTTGTTGTTGTTGCAAACTAATATCTCTGTTTCCCTATTTTCAGTTTCACAGGTTTATTTTGCTTTGAATCCTTATATATTTGGGTTGAGTCCTGGGTGGTAATATCATGTATGTTAGTTTCAGGTTGTTGTCTGCTACTGTTGACACTCTATCCAAAGAACTGTGTTTAGTATTTTTTGTAAGGTTGGTCTGGTGTTTACAAATTCTTTTAATCTCTGTTTCTTTGGAAATATCCATATCTCATCATCATATTTGATGGACACGGTTACTGGGTATATGATTCTTGATTGGCATCTTTTTTCTTGCAGAGTTTTGTATATGTCATCCCATTGTCTTCTTTTCTGCATGGTTTCTGCTGAGTTAAGCCGAGCTTAGTCTTGTAGGTAACTTTTAGTTTTTCTCAAACTGCTCTCAGGATTCTTGTCTTTGGTTTTGAAAGTTTGATTATAATATTTCTTGGCTTATAATATGATTTTCTTTTGGGATCTGTCCTGTTTGGAATTTAAGTTTTCGAATGGCTATATTTTCGTCTAGCAGTTGTTGGACAATTTTCTCTATGGATTTTTTTTCCCTTTCTTCCTGTTCTGGAATTTCAGTCACATATAACTTACTACTCTTGAAGGTGTTCCACATAAATCTTAGGCTTTAATTGGATTTTTAAATTCTTTTCTGTGATTGTTCTGCTCGAAGATGAGTATTGAGAGATTTTTTTTCTTTGAACTCAGTCATTCGGCCTTCCATCAATTCAGTTCTACTTCTTTGCCCTTTCAATCTATCATCTGTTTCTGAATTCTTATTATTAATCTTCTGGCTTTCTAATTGTTGTTTGTGTCTGATTTGTAATTTCTCATTTCTTTGGTCAATTTGTTCTTGTAGTGTTTTCTTGAATTCTTCTAAATTTTTTTTCTGAGTTATCCTTGATCTTTCTCTCAGTCTGTTCAATGTACTTGATTGCCATTCTTCTAAATTCCTTATCAAATAGTTCTGATACCATTTGTGGTATCGTATTTCCTGACTCTGTATTTTGGCCATTTGTTTGATGCACTCTGTGTTGCTTCTTTGTGTTAAGTTGAGATTGTTTTTTCCGAGACATTTTGGTGTTCTTGTATTTACATTTAGTTGATGATTGTATGTTGGTGTGTTCTTAGGTACTCACTGCCTATATCCTGGTGGATGTGAGAGAAACTGGAAGTGTGAACACAGTTTTCTGCTGTTTATGTTCAGGGTGAGTTCACATGCTTGCAGAAGCAAGAGTGGCACATAGCCAAGGCTGAGCAGGAGCGGGTGTCAGTGGCTGCTGGATTGACGAGGGCACAGACTGGACACACTCCTAGCTATCAGGAGGGCATGGAACTAGAGAGAACTGTACCCCCTTCCGTTAACCTCCAGTCATGTCCTGTGACTGCAGGCCACTGTATCAGCAACAGCTGCTCTCAAAAGCTCAAGATGGCTGTGATGATGCTCCACACCAGCTGACAGTCTGCCCATTTTTCTTCTCTCTTACTGCTCCTGTTTAGCTTCCTCATCCGGTCGGCACTCATGCACCTCCCTGTCCTATTCTCTGAAGCTCAGGGTTCCAAGATCTGTTTCACTTGGCCTCATAAATCTTTGTTGCTGAGGATCGGCTCAATGCATCTGCCTTCTCTGCCATCTTCCCCTGGAATTCTCTCTTTTTCTTTTTAAATGAGAGAGTTTACAGATCAAATTTGTTTTCCATTTAAACCATCTTTGCACATTTTATTTTATGACATTGATTTCAGTCCCTGTGTTTGCTGTTTTCCTTCGTCCTTCTTTCCTATCCCTTCCTAACTCCTGATCTTTATCCCTGGGAAAATGCTGCCCTTCTGATCTCATGTGGTTGATTCTTCTAAGGAGTTTGTACCTCCCTGGTGTTATTGTACACCTTAGTCCTGCCTGTTTGTTGCTTGGCTGAAAGTTGAGCCATGGGGGTGAGTTCAGTTCTAGGATGACTGAGTGAAAAGTTCTTTACCCTTCCTCTTCTCAGCTTTTTTTCTCTTTCCACTGCCATCTGGTCTTCGGCTCCATCCCTCCAAGGGTACTGTGCTGACCCTGCTTCTCCCCCTGCTGTCTCTTTAGTGCTGACTTTACTCCCATTGCTTTGAGCATGAGGCAGCTGTGAGGAGGCATATATGTGGGGGAGCACCTGAGTTGGGAGAGAACTCTGAGGAGCTGACACTCAAGCTTGCTCTCCTCTCAGTAAGGAAATTGTGGCTTCCTTGATTTTAGGAAGCACATAAAGTGACATGTTAAATGTAAACCCTAGTTGATAATCACACCCCAGTTTAAGATTTTTAATGTGGCATAAAATGAAATCTATCTTACAGAACAATACCAGGTTACAATAAAGATAAGCATTTGAGGATTGTTCCTTTTTATTTGGGAAGCATTGAGGTTTTCTGCACAGTGCTGGACTTAAGGGTGTGGGCGCAGACCAAGTAGAGGACCTTTCCTGGATGGCAAGCATCTCAGGCTCACACGCTGGTCTTAAAATGTGTGCACATGGATGCATCCTTCTGAGTGTGTTGTTCTCACTCACCTTAAGAAAAGTCATAATATTATGTTGGAGAATTCAGTATAGGGTCAGTGCTACATCATATTGTATTCATTCAAAACCTTATTGCTGAGTTTCTTATTAATGCTTTGTTTGGCCTTTGGTAGGGAATCCTGGTGGCATGGTGGGTTAGATGTTGGCCTGATAACAGAAAAGTTTGTAGTTCAAACCCACCAGCCACTCTGTGCATGTGAGAAAAGATGAGGCGCTCTGCTTCTATAAAGATTAACAATCTCAGAACGCCTATGGAGCAGTTCTACTCTCTCCTACAGAGTTGCTATGAGTCAGAATCCCCCTCAGTGACAGCAGTTTGGGGTTTGGGTTGAGGAGGGAGAAAGGAACCCTGATGCTATAGTGGTTTAAGTGTTGAGCTGCCAACCAAAAGGTTGGTGGTTCAAACTCACAAACTTCTCTGTGGGAGAAAGATGTGGCAGTCGGCATCTGTAAAGATTATACCCTTGGAAATCCTATTGTTGTTAAGTTCTGTAGGATCAGCCTTTGGGGTAGTTCTATTATGTCCTGTAGAGTCCCTGTGAGTTAGAATTGACAGAATGACAATAAACAATCCCCTCTGTGAAGGTACAAATTGTGTGAAGATGAGGTTTTGAATTCCTGTAAGAAAGATACTCATCTGTCCTCCTTGTTTTATAAACCAGGCTCACAGATTGGAGTGACTTGCCCAAGATCCCATGGTCTAGATAACAGCCTAAGTCTCTGATTACAGCTCCAGTAAATTTCTGACTGTTTATTTTCAGTGGCCCCTGCTTTTAATCTTCAATAGAGAGAACCCTAGGCTAGTGCTGTTTGTTGGCATCTGTGTGCTGTGGTATATAATTTAGTAAGTAAAAGCAGTCTTCACTCACTCATTATAAAGGGTTTCTCTTACAAAGTATCTCTTAAACTGGTACTTTACCTACAATGTATCTCTTGAGCTGACATTTTTCTTACAGAGTATCTATTGATCTGATACTCCTAGTTTCCTTAGGCATTAGACCCAATAACTTGTAACAGATGACATTTGCCCAGACTTTTTAGGCTGTGTTGGCAGTCTTTTACACACTTTGAATCCATTCTTTCATTTTAACTTTCTCAACATCCTTATATTAGGTATTCTTGTTGTTGTTGTTGTGTGCTGTGGAGTCGGTTCCGACTCATAGCGACCCTGTACAGGGTTTCCAAGGCTGTAAATCTTTACGGGAGCAGAGAGCCTGGTAGTTTCGAACTGCTGACCTTGCAGCTCGCAGCCCGATTCATAACCACTACACTACGCAGCTTCATTTTACAGACGAGGAAACTTGAGATTGCAGAAAAGTTAAGGAACTCTTCCAAGGAGACAGATTTAGTCACATGTGTTGGGACCCTCTCACTAGACACTGGTTTTAAAAATAAGTGACCCTGTATATAGGGTTTCTGAGGAGTGGCTGGTGGGTTTGAACCGTTGACCTTGCTGTTCAAATTGACCCTGTGGACTAGTGCTTATGCTATTTTGTTGTTGTTGTTGTTGTTGTTAGGTGCCATTGAATTAGTACCAACTCATAGCGGTCCTGTGTACAACAGAATGAAACACTACCCAGTCCTGTGCCAACCTCACAATCTATGTTTGAGCCCATTGCTGCTACAACTGTGCCAATCTTATCTCGTTGGGGGTCTTTCTTTTTTCTCCAACCCTCCACTTTACCAACCATGATATATCCTGTTCCAGGAACTGGTCTCTCCTGACAGTATGTCTGAAGTATGAAAGACCAAGTCTGGCCATCCTGGCTTCCAAGGAACATTCTGGCTGTATTTCTTCCAACACTGATTGGTTTGTTCTTTTGGTGATTCATGATACTTTTAATATTCTCCAACACCATAACTCAAATGCATCAATTCTCCGGCCTTATTTATTCTTTCTCCAACTTTCATATGCATATGAGGTGGTTGAAAATGGCCTGCTTGGGTCAGGTGCACCTTAGTCCTCAAATTGATATCTTTGCTCTTGAATACTTTTTAAAAGAGGTCTTGTGAGGCAGATTTGCTTAATGCAGTGCATTTCTTTCTTCATTAAAAAAAAAATGTTTTATTGTGAATTATGTGATAGTTTACATGGGAGAACATTAGTTTTACATTCATCCTATCGTATATCATTTCATTGCCATGGATACAATCCCCTCCATGCATCATCAACCAACCAAAGCCTGCAAGCCTGCTCCCCGCCCCCTGTACATTGATTTCTATGAGTGCTAATTGTAGTTCTAAGGGAAATGAAGTATTTGACAACTTCAATCTTTTCTCCATTTATTATGATATTATTTACTGGTCCAGTTGTTGAGAATTTTTGTTTCCTTTACATTGAGGTGTAATCCACACTGAAGGTTGTAGTATTTGATCTTCATCAGCAAATATTTTAAGTCCTTTTTTGCTTCCAGCAAATAAGGTCATATCATTTGCATACTTCTTCCAGTCCTGATTGCCGTATTCTTCTTCATATAATCCAGCTTCTGGGATTGTTTGCTCAGCATACAGGTTGAGTAAGTATGGTGAAAGGATGCAACCCTGGTACACTCCTTTCTTGATTTTAAACCATTCAGTGTCCCCTTATTCTGTTCTAATAACTGCCTCTTGGTCTATGTATAGGTTCCTCATTAGCATATTTAAGTGTTCTGGAATACCCATTCTTTGCAATATTATCCATAGTTTGTTATGATTCACATAATTGAATGCATTTGCATGGTCAATAAAGCACAAGTAAACATCTTTCTGGTATTCTCTGCTTTTAGTCAAGATCCGGCTGACATCAGCAGTGATATCCCTGGTTTCATGTCCTCTTAATAAATCCAGTTTGAATTTGTGGCAGTTCCCTGTTAATGTATTGATGCAATATTTTTTGAATTATCTTCAGCAGAATTTTACTTGCATGTGATATTAGTGATATATCAAGTTTGATGATTTCCACATTCTGTTGGTTTACCTTTACAGATGAGTAAACTGAGATTTCACAGATGTTAAGGAACTCTCTCAAGGAGACAGATTTAATCACACAGGGTGGGGCTGTCTCCCAGATATTGGGTTTTAAAATAAGGAGAAAATTAAAAAGTAGCAATTAAATAGCCAAATTGCTTTAAATAGGAATGCATTTTATTTAACAGCAGAGTAAAAGATTAAAATTGAAGGCAAAATAGGAGGATGCTAAAGGAAAAAATGGTGACAGCCTTCAAGTGAGATGACTGTGTGACTGCTGGTGGGAGGGGCTGGGGACCACACAAGTTGCCAAGAAGGATGCCTGTCTGGCACTGGGCTAGGAAAAACAAACTCGTCTTTAGAAGAGAGGAAACAGAATAGAAAACCTAGAGTAGTTAAGTGATTTGCCTGCCCACAATCACACCACACAACTTTCATGGCAAAGTTGGAGCTAGGACCCATGTCTCCCACTTGCTGTAAATGAGACCCAAAAGGTTGGTTTTTTGGTGGCTATGTGCTGTGGACTCAGTTCTGACTCATAGCGACCCTGTATAGGGTTTCTGAGGCTGTAAATTGTTACAGGAGTGGAAAGCCTCATCTTTCTCCGCGGAACAGCTGGTAGCAGCTGAGGTTAGCAGCCCAACTCGTAACCACCCAAAGGTCCTTGAACCTTATCACTGCTTGGCTCTCTTTAATGCTGTCATTTAGGATTATATGAAATTAGAAGATTTTTTTAAAAACCTTTTTATTGTGAATTGGGTGAAGGTTTACAGAGGAAACCAGTTTTCCATTCAGCAGTTTTACACATTTTGTTTCATGTCATTGATTACAGTTCTCAAAATGTAGCATCCCATACCCATTCCTTTCTTGTGTTTCCTGTTTCCATTCCTCTTTCTTTCCTATTTCTTCTTGCCTTTTGAGCTTTGTCCTTGTGTAAATGCTGCCCTTTTGATCTCGAATAGTTGATTATAGGAGTTCATTTCCAGACCTGAAGGGTGACCAAAGGTCATAGTCTCTGGGGTTTCACCAGTCTTTATCTGACCAATAAGCCTTGCCTTATTTTATGATTTTGAGATTTGTTCCACATTCTTCTCCCATCTATTCAGGACCCTCTGTTGTGATCCCTTTCAACGCTATCAGCAGTGGTAGCTGAGCGCCATCTAGTTCTTCTGGTCTCAGCGTTGTAAAGGCTGCTTACCTTTTTTTTTTTTTTTAAATACAAATTTTGAAGGATGGAAGACATGTTTATTCATTTATGGGTTTTGTCTTTCACTTGTCTGTGAGCTCTTTGAAAGTAGATAATTTTCATCCTAATCATCTCTATATGCTCCTGTTTTTATTTACCCTTTGTTGCCTATGTTCCCAGAGAACTGGCATTTGGGCCATATTGGGTAAATGATGACTTGTTACAAGGGGAACTTCCTAAACTTGTTAGAAGGTAGAATCCACCAGAATGTGACTGCCAGTATAAGATTTCTCATCAGTGGTAGATAGGTGAGATTTTCTAGAAATGGCTTCCAAGGTATTTTCTCATTTGAAGAGTCTGCAGTTTGACTTTATATAAAGATGGCCTTTTACTTGTCTTCCTTGGGAGGATTCAGTTGAATGGGATGGGAATGCTGGTGTGTCGAGTGTGGTGATGGCTCTGTCTGTCAGCTGGGCTCCTGGAACTGGGAGCTGTGTCTGGGGAGGCAGCGTGCACTGTCATGTTCAGGTGACATGCCGGCCAACCAGATTGCAGCTGGAGGACAACTCAGGGTTTATCTTCATAAATGAGAGCAGTTTGTGTCCACCCATGCTGAACAAATACTGATTGTAATTAAAAAGACAGGTGTTTGAAAACTGATATGATTATAGCTGAGTTTTATTTCTGTGTTGTTATTGTTAAGTGCTGTCGAGTCTTTACAGAAGCATACTGCCATGTCTTTCTCCCACTGAACAATTATTGGTTAACAGCCCAGCTATTTGTTAGCATTCTGACCTATATGACCAAGAGATAAATAGAAGGGAGAGATTGAGCAGTACCATCTGTGCTGTCATTTTGTTTGTTTGTTTGTTTATTGTTGTTGTGTGCCATCATCAAGTAACTTCTGACTCATAGCGACCCTGTGTAAGGTTTACTAGAGTGACTGGTGGGTTTGAACTGCTGACCTTGTGGTTAGCAATCCAGTGCTCCAGTGTTTATCATACAGCAGGATTTGTCTATATCTTATAAAATCTTTATTAAGATTCAGATACCGCGTTCCTTAGAAACTCTCATATTTGGTTGCCTTGGAGACTATAATGATGGGAAGGGTGTGTACCTGGGTTTGGGTCTAGACTTTTGTCAGGGAAGAATGGCCAGTCTAGGGAGAGTGCTTTACCCCTCGCTAAGCCTCCACCCGTCATTTGTAGAAACCCATGTGTACTGTCTAGGGCACAGCACCTGGCATGGTGCCTGCCACATGGGATGTGGTTTGGGCTCTAAGTGGCACAGTGACCCCTCTTCTCTAAGCATTTTAATGTTTGTAAGGGATGTGCATCATGACCTATTTGAGATTATGTTTAGTAAATACAAAGATGGGGGGCCATGTTTCTGTGACAACCCCAAACCAAACCCACTGCCTATTGAGTCAGTTTCAGCTCATAGCAACCCTGTATAAGGATTCTGAGAATGCAAATTGTTACAGATACAGGCAGCCTTACCTTTCTTCTTCAGAGCAGCTGGTAGGTTTGAATCCTGACCTTGTGGATAGCAGCCCAATGCCCAACCCACAGTACCTCCAGGGCTCCTTTTCATTCCATCTCTCTTGTGTTTGGTGAAAGTTTGTAAATTAGGTTCTCATTTGACACTTTCTATACAAATATTTCAGGTACCCTGGTGCCACTGTGGGTTAAACATTGCGCTGTTAACCGAAAGGTCAATGGTTCAAACCTACCAGAGGAAGAGGAGGCTATCTAGTCTCATAAAGATTCAGTTTCGGAAACCATATGGAGCAGTTCTGCTATGTCTGTATGGTCGCTGTGAATTGGCATCGACTTGGCAGCAGTGGGTTTAGTGACAATGTTGTGCCATTGAGTCGGTTCTGACCCATAGCAACCATATATAGAGTTTCTGAGGAGCAACTGGTGAGCTTGAACTGCGTTTTAAACCAACTTTGCAGTCTAGCACATTAACCCTCATTGTGCTGTCCAGTTAGGTAGCGACCAACCACATGACTATGTTTAAACAAATAAAAATTTAATTAAAATTCATTGCCTTAGCCACAGTAACCACGGGTACCTGCTGGGTAGCCACATTTGGCTAATGGTTAACCTTATCAGATTACATACATATGTAGAACCTGCTTGCTCCCCAGTGGCAGAAAGTTGGACTTGGATAGTGCTTGTCTAGGAGAAGGTCACTTGACTGGGGTTGGTAGGAAGGAAGCTGGTAGTGCTGACCCACTCCAATACTACCCTGTACCTCTGGAGCAAGAGAAGGCAGTCCACTCTGTAAATATTTGCAGTCTCGGAAACCCTTTGGAGCAGTTCTTCTCTATCTTATAGTGGTCCCTCTGGTCAGAGTCAGCTCCTTGGTGGTCGGTGGAAGAGTTTTTAGAGTGTAGTAGCAGGTCCGAGTGGTATTACAGAAGGGTGGGCAGGTATACAGTTTGGAGGATAAAGAGAAGAAAAACTTTGAGGAATCATTTTCAAAATATAAAACTCAGAAGAGATAAGCAAAATAAAAAGGAAACATGAGGCAATGAAGGACTGGCTCTTAGGAACTTGATATGTTTTTCTTTCTACATTATTTTGAGTATGTTAATGGAACCAGTCAAATTCCAGCAGTTGTAGATGAGAAAAGCATAGGATTGATTGGTAGTTAAGGATTAGATAACTATATATCATACCTGTTGTGGGATGCTAACACAGATCTGTCTTGAGTGTTTACTGTAACCTCTTGGGAAAGTGACAGTAGACTTGAAGTAAAGTTAGAGTCACTGTGGA
>NW_006408824.1:850557-860504 GCF_000296735.1 Chrysochloris asiatica
TGTTAGAGGCTAGCTTAGTTCTTGTGACTATAAGATAGTATTTAATTAGATCATGTATTTTGGGACTCAGCTTGTACCATGGTCAGGATAAAAAGATTGTGTGAATATCGTTGACATAAGGCCTGACACATAGTAAGTGCTTGGCAAATGACAGGTTCCTGGGTACAGGGTGGTATTTTTGTTAGTTGGGAAGTTTGCACGCCTAGAAGAGTCAACAACACGAGATCAAAAGGGCAACACTTACCCATGCCTAAAGCTCAGAAGGCAGGGAAAGGAAATGGAAGCTAGAAACACTGGGCACATTGTGGGGATTGCAACAGTATCATGAAACTAAATATGTGTGAAGTGTTGACTGGAGAACCAATTTGCTCTGTGAACTTTCGCCCAAATCACATACACACACAAAAAAAGCAAGGTTCTCCTGGTGCTGTATCACCTCTTGGAGGCAGTCACTCTTCCACAGGAGCTCTGGCGTAGCTCTGGTTCTTTCAAAGACATGAGATAGCTTCGTTCCATTCTTCTGTGGTCAAGTCTTGGCTGTCGTTGGCAGAGCCACAGTCATCTTCTTTTAGAATAGTTTGTTCTTGGCTTGTTTGCTTTGTTGTTGTTAAGTGCCATTGAGTCGGTTCCGGCCCATAGTGACCCTATACAGGGTTTCCAAGGAGCGACTGGTGAGCTTGAACCGCCGACCTTACAGTCAAAAGGCTTTGCAGTCTGGCACATTAACCCACAGCACCACTTTAGGGGCATGGTATTCTGAGTTAACATGATATGTCAGAAGCTGGTGTCAAGGCAAAGTTTGATAGATTGCAGTTTGATTATTCCAAAAAGTGCCTCAGAGGACCATGAGGAGAGACTCCTTTCTGTGTGCTGAGACACCTAGCAGGAAATGCTGGTTTTTCTATTCTAAGTTTATTCCTCCATGGAAGAGGAGAGGCCCCTGATGAGCTGCTGGCTGGTGTTGCCCCGCCCCCTGCCATTAGTGTGAGCCACACTGGAAAGGTTTCTGATGGTGCTGCTGCCACTGGGGTGGCAGACAGATTATGTCTCTATAGGCATCTCAGTCTTGGGGTGGTTGGTGACCTGCCATTCACAGGACTGGAAAAACTGGTTGAAGCATTGCCTTTGGAGGTGTCCCAGTCCCTGCCTCCTTCCTGGTGCTTCCCTGTCAGCCTCACCGTGGAGCATGCACGGAACAAGCTGGCCAAGTTTCTGAAGTTTGGGTCTGGAGTCACTGTGGGGCCTGATCTTTAACAGTGAGTAGAACTCTTTCACATGGAGCGGAACTGTGTGCCTGGTCCAGGCAACGTATGATTGCCCCCTTCCCCCTGCTTTGGCCCCTCCTCTGTTGGCTGCTGGGTTAAAACCTCTTTTCACATATGCTTGAGGCATTGGAGGGAGTGGGACAGGGGGAGTTGTTTGGGGACATTCTACCTGGACTGGAACAATTGTATTGGCCTGAGACAGAAGAAAATCATTGAGTAGAAACTGAATTGTAAGTCAGATGGGAGGAAGAAAATAGTAAAGAGAACAGAAACAGTGAAAACAGAAGAAATTGTGTTTGAAGATCCCACAAACTCTGGTTTTATTTTACTTTTCTGTTCTTGTATTTACCTTTGCTACTCTAGCAGATAGATACCTCCCAGGTCTTGAACCCTTGTAACTGATGTTGCATTGATGATTAGCCAGATAATGAAATGTTGGGCTCTTAATCAGTTGGATGGTCCACAGGTGATACAACCATTTTGAAAATGAAGAGAACTTGAAACACTTACAGGTGAAGATCAAAGACTACAGCCTTAAGTATGGATCACGCCTCAACATAAAGAAAACAAAGTCCTCACAATAGTGCCAATAAGCAACATCATGAACATCATGATATATAGAGCAAAGATGTATGTTATCTAAGATTTCATGTTACTTGGATCCACAATGAATGCTCATGGAAGAAGCAGCAGTCAAGTTGTCAGTTGATGTATTATATTGGTCAAATCTGCCGCAAAAGACCTCTTTAAAGTGTTAAAGAACAAAGATGTCACTTTGAAAACTAAGGTGCACCTGACCCAAGCCAGGGTATTTTCAGTCACCTCATATGCACGCAAAAGCAAGGCAATAAGAAGACCAGAGAATAATTGATGCATTTGAGTTAAGGTATTGATGAAGAATATTGAATATACTTTGGACTTCCAGAAGAATGAACAGATGTGTCTTGGAAGAAGTACAATTGGAATGCTCCTGAGAATTGAGGATGGCAAGACTTCTTATTTACTTTGGATATGCTATCAGGAGGGACCGACCAATCTCTTGAGAAGGACATCATGCTCAGTAAAGTTGAGCTTTGGTGAAAAAGAGGAAGACCCCCAGCAAGATGGATTGAGACAGTGGCTAAAACAATGAACTCAAACAATAACGATGATGAGGATGGTGCAGGACTAGGCAGTGTTTCATTTCGTTGTTCTTAGGGTCGCTATGAGTCAGAACCGACTCAGTGGCCCCTAACACAAACAACAGGTGTGTGTTAGCTTTAATGGATGGGACTTAAGTTACTTTTCAGAGTGATTTTCCTAATTGTTTTACATCCTCACCTATACTCAGAGGTGTGTTGTTAAGTGCCATCGAGTCAGTTCTGACCGATAGCGACCCTGGATAGGATTTGCGAGGAGCAGCTGGTGAGCTTGCAGTTCAAACGGCTTTGCAGTCTGGCATATTAACCCACAGTGCCAGACCAGGACTCCTCAGAGGTGTGTAGTGGGATCTGTATTGGCTCTCATTTGCATTTGCATTATTACTGGTGAGACAGAGCACTTTTTCCTATCTTCTCTATGTGTTTAGTGGTACTATGAGTTTGCCACACTCTACAGTCTGAGGACACAGTCCTCCACAAAGACTGGCCTACCCACACATCTGACCAGCTGTCTGCAGATTTGCTGGAACAAGCTCATAGAAGTCAGGAAAGTACTATACTTACAATGACAGTTTTAGTATAACCAAATAAAAATCTCATTGTTTTCAAGTTGATTCTGACTCTTACAGATCCTATAGGACACAGTATAACTGCTCCCTATGGTCTCCAAGGTTGTAATCTTTATGGAAATAGACTACCTCATCTTTTTCCTGTGGGTTGGCTGGTGGGCTCAAACAGTTGACATTTAGGTTAGCAGTCCATCACTTAACCCACTGCACCACTAGGACGTTTTTATTTTAACAGAAAAATACCAATCAGAACCAGCCAATGGGAGCAACACAGAGAGTGAAGTCTGGAAGGATCTCAGATGGGAAGCTTCCATCTTCAGAGACATGTTACTCTCTCAGCATTGAAGTTTGACAGTACTTAGACAGGAGAGCCAAGGACAGCAACTTTGGTATCCAGGGTTTATTTCACAGACATGGTATATTGAATCATCATTTACGTAGTTTAACTCAATCTCCAACCCCCTCCTCTTCCTGGAGGTCAGACTGATAGCAGTTGACTCACATTTGTCATGTGTTTGATCTTTAAAGACTGTGTGCTGAACCCATCCTGAGCCATCTCTCAGCATAAGCTACTATGTCAGGGGTCTGCCACGTATATCAAGACACTTGAAGTCCCAAGGGTTAGTCACCAGGGGCCAGGACTAGGGCTTAGGGTAAAGTGAATTATTCAGTACATGCATGACCATTAGATGTCCTTCAAATGATGTCATTTACCCATTTTTCTGTCAGATTGATTTACAGCCCTTGACCTATCCCTGACAAGAGTGTTTACCTATTTGTATATTTGTCTATCTCTAGGCATTCTCTTTCTACATACCTTTTGGTAAGCATACGTTTTAAATTAGTCCTGGTGGCACTAGCCACTCTATGGGAGAAAGATGTGGAAATAAAAAATTCCAAGCCAAAATTAAAATGCACTGCCATTGATCAGTTCTGACACATAGCAACCTTACATAGGGTCTGCAAGGTTGTAAATCTTTATGACAACCTATCTTTTTCCTGAGGAGCTGCTGGTGAGTTTGAACCACCAACCTTGTGGTGACAGCCTTGGAAATGCCATGGAGCAGCTTTGTTCAGTCCTGTAGGGTCACTGTGAGTTGGAATTAACTTGATGGCAGTAGCTTGGTTGGATTTGGTTTCACTTTATCAATATTTTCTTTTTGATTATAGTCTTGTTTTTTATTTAAGAATTCTTTACCCATTCCAAGGTCAAGAAGATTGTCTCCTATGCTTTCTTCTCTAAGTTTGTCTCTTCTGTTCCTGCAAAGATTTAAAATCTCTGTGTAATTTTATTGTGGTAAAAATATATTTGCTAGTTCACTGATGTTTGCATGTGTAATTCAGTGACATTGATTGCGTCCATCATGTTTTGCATTTACCATCACTATCCTTTTCTTAATGATTCTACCACCATTAATACAAACTCAGTGCCCCCTAAGCACTGATTCCCTTTTCCTCCTTCTCACCCTGGAACTGCTAATAAGCTGTAGTCTCTGCACTTAAAAAGACTTAATCTCTGTATATTTGGAGATCACACAGTATTTGACCTTTGGTGACTGACTTACCTCACTCAGCATGTTTCCAAGGTTCATCCACATGGTAACATTTATCCAGACTTTATTTTTCTTGATGACTAGTTCAAACCCACCAACTGCTTCTTGGAAACCCTATTCAGGGTCACTGTGAGTAGGAATTGACTCAACAGCACCTAACAGCAGCAATACTCCATTGTGGAGTCCTGGTATGGTGCTGTAGGATAACCACTGGATTACTAACTGAAAGGTTGGCAGTTCAAACCCACCAGCCAATCCTTGGAAACCCTATACAGGGTCACTGTGAGACAGAACATAATCAATGGCACTTAACAACAGCAACAACAATACTCCGTTGTAGGGATAGAACACATTTTGTTTCTCTGTTCTCTGTTGATGGACATTTAGAGTGTTCTCAGTTTTTGGCAATTGTGAATATTGTTGCAGTGAGCATTAATGGTCAGGTTAATGTTTGTGTTCCTCTTTTCAGTTCTTTGGCGTATACACGTGGGATTGGGATTACTGGATCATTGAAATTATTGTTATTATTTAATTTTATTGTGAATTGAGTGAAGGTTTGTAGACAAGATTATCAGCTTCACAGTCAACAAATTATACACTTTGTTTCATCACAATGATTACAATCCCCACCCTGCAACAACAGTTACTCTACCTTCTTCCTCCCTGTGGTTCCCTATTTACATCTTTTATTTCACAAATGAACAAAGCAAAAATAATTTGATGCATACATGCAAAATGAAAAATACACATTTATTTAAATGTCCAAAGGGCACATTCTGCAGTCCAGCCTCCTGCCCCCACAGGCACACAGCCTTACTCAGGCTTTGGGCTTAGAGCCTGCAGCTGCTCTGTGTCTCCATGCCACCACCTGTGTCACCATTTCTGCTATCAGGAATTTTCTAGGTAGAGAGTCATGCTCCACTCATGCGCTTCCTTCTTGATGGTCTTGGGATAATGTTTCTGAAATGAAAGATTAACTACTCTCCCCTTTTAGTTAATCATCTTCTACAGTTTCACATTTAACAATCACAACTAATTCTGCTAACAGTTACAGTTGAATCATAAAATCCTATCAGCATCATCCCCCACCTCAATTCACCAGACCCTTCTGGAAAAGAGGAGAAAACTATTCAACGGGGAATTCTAACTCACCCCCCTCATTCTGAAACTAACTATACCCATGAAAACTTGTAGGCCAGCTACTTCATGCCTTTATGCTGTTGTTGTTAAGTGCCAGCGAGTTAGTTGGTTCCAACTCATTGCAACCCTGTACGGGGTTTCTTAGGAGCAGTTGGTAGATTTGATCTGCTGACCTTGTCGTTCGCGGTCCAGTGCTGATCCTACAGTGCCACACAAGGAGTCCATGCCTTTATAATCCTCCCATTTTTGATAGCCATCGTCTTAAATTGCCCATTCCTACCAATCCAATACACTGAGGAGCTAGGCATGTTCTATTCCAATTGGAGTTTTGAGCAACTGCATCCCAAAACAAAAGTCCAGTTCCCAAATTGTAGCAGTTTACACTTGCTAACAGTATCAAACATCTTTATCTTCATAGGAGCTCTGGTTGCTAATCTCACGGTCAGCAGTTCGAAACTACCAGCTGTACTTCAGGAGAAAGATAAGACTTTCTGCTCCTGTAAAGATTTATAGCCTCAGAAACCCTGCACAAGGTCTCTAATGAGTCGGAACTGACTCCACGGCACATAACACACACAGGTCAGGTCCTGGTCAGCTCAGCCCTAACTATCCAAGCTCAGTCAAATGGGTACCCGTTGCAAGTTTGGGAGTTCACACACACACTTTCCTACACTTAAGACCAGCTGACTCCTTCACTCTAAGCCCTAGTCCCCAAGGGCCAAATCAGTGCCCATGGTCTCAGGAGTTCACATAACTTCCTAAACTTCAGACCATCTAGACTTTCCTCTTCTCTCTCTCTCATCTCAAGGGTGCCAGTGGAACATGGCCAAAGTCAGCCAGTGTATTCATTGCTGCATTTCCCCCACTTCCACTCACAATTAGACCCAGGTGGTCACCAGCGAGCATACTAGACTGCTGGTGGGTTCCTTTTAAATTTCAGTCCTAGAAGGCGGTTTTTCCTGATGAGCTGACTTTTCTTGCTTTGATGTCTTAAAAGCAAACAGCTTGCTTGAAATGAAAAAATCCAAACAATCTGCTTTTTTCTGCATGTCTTTCTTTCAGCAAAACTGTTTTCACAGTAGTTCTGAGTTGGTCTGCATGTCTTTTCAAATACAAATGTCTCAACTCAGAAGATTCTGGGTGGGATTCTGGATTCCACCTAAGACCCCATACTCTATAAAGATTTAACAAGAAACAGATTTCTCTGGGCAATGAAATTATTATTTACAATGTTTTTTTAAATTACATCTTTTCTGTGCTACTTCTTTGGTCATAAAATTAAGCGTCTCCATGGGACTTTCCTTCTGGGCTTTGGTTTCTATTGGTCTGTTCTTGTACTGGAACTGTAATAATTTAATTGTCATAATGATAACAGTTTTGCATACAGTACCCTTATTTATGTTTAGCTTGGAATTACCCAGAAGAAAATTGTAACCACAGAAGTATGACTAATTGATTAAGCCACTTTTCACTTGACTAGGGTTCTCACATGTAATTATTATGAAAGAATGTGTAACTTATGGAGAAAGTATAACTGGACAAAACATTTTGGTTCTGAAAAAGTGATTTTCCCTATTGATCTTCACCTCTGTGTGGGCTGTCATTTCTAGCAGAAGTAAGATTTCTTCACTGTTTTTTACTTTACATTTTATTTTGTTGCTGTTAGAATGTACACAGCAAAACCTACAACAGTTCCACAGTTTCTGTGTGTACAACTCACTGACATCGGTCACATTCTTCAAGTTGTGCAACCATTCTCATCCTCTTTTTTCTGAATGGTTCCTCCCTCATTCACATAAATTCACAGTCCCCATCAGTTTCTATCTAACCACTCCGTAGAGAAAGCCATCATGCTTGGTAAAGTGGAGGGTCAGCAAAAAAGAGGAAGACCCCAAGGAGATGGATTGGCACATTGGCAACAGCAATGGGCTCAAATGTAACAATTGTGAGGATGGCTCAACCAGGCAGTTTTTCGTTCTGTTGTGCATAAGATCTCTTATGAGCCATAACAGACTTGATAGCACGATAGCAACATACTTGGTTATTAGATTCATGGCAGATGTATAGTTTCTGAAAATATTCTCCCACTTGGTAGTTTGTCTTTTTGCTTTTTTTGGGGTGTAAACTCTTAGTAGTTATGAAGTTCCATTTATTTATTTTGCCTTTTGCTGTTTGTACTTTTGTTATTATATTAGATAATTCATGTTGAAAGCTAGACCTGACAGTGTTACCCTTGCTTGTTGTAAGAATTTTATGATTTTAGTTTGCACAGTTAGGTCCTTAATCCATTTTAAATTTATTTTTGTATACGGTGTGAGGTATGGATCGTGTTTATTTATTTATTTTGAATTGAGGGATAGTTTACATGGGAGAACATTGGTTTTACACTTACCGTTTCATTGCGATGATTACTATTTCCTCCGTGCATTATCATTCAACAGTATTTGCTTCAGTTCCCTCCCTCTGTTTTGTTTTGTTTTTTGTTGTTTTTGGGGGGTGGGGGGTGGATGGGGTGGATGTACACAAAAACACTTGGGAATCTATAATCATTTAATCATTCTGCAAGCCTGCTTCCTGGCTGCCAGCACTCAGTCTTTCTCTTTCCATGAGTCTAGAGTCCTCAGCTGCTCCCTCACTCCATGTCATCATCTCTACCTCCATCTCTGATGTCACTGCTTTTCCATGCTTGTGCTCTTCTCCCTTTGATGGTCCTAAGGTCCTCTGTACCTGTGATGTAAGATTAACTATTCCCCCCTTTTTGTTACAAAACTTCTACCTTTATAGTTGTGACAGTCGCAATTAGTCATGGTAACAATTACTCACTATACAATCATAAGAATCTTATCCCCATCTCCTTACACCAGACTCATCTGGACAAGATGAAAACTATTCTGTGGGGACTTTACTTTCCCCTGCACACTCTTAAACTAAAGTCCCTCTAAAAAACTTGTAAGCCAGTCACTTCATGCCTTTATAGCCCCCTCATTTTAGGTAGCCAATGTCTAAAGTGCCCGTTTCTATCTACCCTGTATACAGAGGGATAGGATTGATCCTTGATGTGAGGACTCCTTCCGTCTCAGTTGGTATTTTGAGCTACTACATCCATAAGTATAGGTCAAGTTCATCAAATTGTAGCAATTTACACTTGTTTCCTTTATTAAAAAAAAAAAAAAATTTTTTTTTATATCTTCCTCTAGTCAAGTTCTGATCATCAAGCCATTGAGGCTAGGTCAAATGGGTACTGTATGCAAGTTTGGGCATTCTTGTGCTTCTTCCCTTACTTTATATCAGCTGGATACTTCACTCTCAGCTCTAGACCTCCCTGACTATGTCCTTTCCATGGGCTTAGGAATCCCTAGGTCTCACCACACTTAACACCAACCAGCCCGTCCTCTTCTGTCTCTCATCTCCTGGTTAACAGGAGTCAATGGACCATGGTTGAACTCAGCCCATATTTTCATTACTGCCTTTTCCCCTATGCCACTTACCAGTAGACCAACATGGTCTCCAGCAAGCTTACATGCCTGCTCATGTGTTCCTTTTGAGTTTCAGTCTTGGAGTGAGGTTTGTCTTAAAGGACTAGATTGCTTGCCATGTTGACTCTCTGGTGAACAACTTGCTTATTCTTGTAGTAGCCAATCAGACTGCCATATTTGTTTTGGATTTTTCCTGCTGGTCTTTGTTTCAAGAAGTGTCTTCTGTTTCTCTAGCTGCTCCAAACTGGTTTGCTTGTCCTTTTAAGTGGAAATGTCCTACCTCAGAAGGTTTTGGGTGGGGCTCAGGATTCCATTTAAGGTCCTATACACTACAAAGGCTCTGCAGGAAGCTTATTTCACTGGGCAAGTTCTAGAACTCCTTTTAGGTATTCCAATCAGTTATAGGTTGAAGACAGGCTTACAAGCTTTCTGTAATCATGTTTCCTGATACTTCTTTCTATCCCACTCAAGTGTCTATTTTACAATAGTAGGCAAGAGAAACCAACATTCATAAGATAGTCAAGCATCCTAACATTATTTCCTCTCTTTTACCCATTCACACTATGCCTCAATCTCTGTGTCACAGAGCCCTGTTGTTCCAAG
Organism: Chrysochloris asiatica; assembly: GCF_000296735.1. NCBI lineage: Eukaryota > Metazoa > Chordata > Mammalia > Afrosoricida > Chrysochloridae > Chrysochloris > Chrysochloris asiatica. Next base: position 860,303 of record NW_006408824.1, read on the forward strand.
CTTGAGCATGCATCACTATTTACCTCTGCCCATTTAGCCCTTGCAAACCTGCTCATTGTTCCCCTATCTACCTTATTCTTCCATTCCCCTTCCTCTTCTTGTGTATTGCCCTCCCCAACACCCTAACTATGATGTGTCTATCCCCTACCCTGTGCTCTACTGTCCATATCCTCCCTACCCTGTAACCAACAAGGATTTTTTT
>NW_006408824.1:863074-882907 GCF_000296735.1 Chrysochloris asiatica
CATTTTCCCAACACCATTTATTGAATAGTGTGTTCTTCCCCTGTCAAATGGACTATCACCTTTGTTAAGCTTCATTTGACCATAATATGTAGGTTTATTTCTGGACTCTCAGTTCTATTCTGTATGTCTCTTGTTACTCCAGTAGCAGGCAGGTGTTTGTTTTTTAAAGTTTTTATTGTGAATTGAGTGATTAGTTTACATGGGGGAACACCAGTTTTACACTCATTGTTTCATTGCAATGATTGCAATATTCTCTGTGTATTATCATTCAACAGTATTTCCTTCTATTCCCTCTGTTTTGTTTTTTAGGGGGTATGTACACAAAATCATTCAGGAATATATAATCATTTAAACAACCAAAGGACACATTCTGCAAGCCTGCCCCCTGGCTACCAGCACCTGGCTGCCAGCTCACAACCTTTCACTGTGGCACTCTGGGACTCATGATGCAAGCTTAGTGTGCTCATTTGGGACAGTTGCTTCACCTCATCACTTTGTCTTTCTTTCCTGTTGCTTTCAGACCAAGAGCAGTGATGACCTCTTAGCTGGAATGGCCGGAGGGGCAACAGTGACAAACGGCGTGAAAGGGAAGAAGAGCACCTGTCCGTCCTCAGTAGCATCAGTGCCCACCCCGGCCATGAGCACCGCAGAGAACAAAGCCAAGACCAGCTCAGGTACCAGTGCAGGTGGCCCAGCCTCCAAATGCCTCTGTGCTTGACTAGGCGTAGTGCACCATCTGATTCTAGAAAACCTCAGGGCTTGCACCTCTGTTCTTGTCACCAGCTCTGAAAGTTCTCAACTCATGGCTAGTCTTTAATAGGAAGAAAATTCTATATTTTAATCCATTACTCTCTTTTTATCTTTGGAAGATAGGATTATTTTAAAAACATCATCACTATGCAGATTTTGATCTGACATATGATCCGAAGGGATATCATACTTGGTAAAGTAGATGGCCTGCAAAAAAGAGGAAAACCCTTAACAAGATGGATTGTCATAGTGATGCCACAGTGGTCCCAGTAGTGTTTCATTCTAGTGTACGTAGGATTACTATGGGTCAGAACTTAACAACAGCAACAATAATTCCTTAAATTGTAAATTATTCAAGTAGTATTTGGTTTTCCAGTGGTCTGGTAACTGTTATTGCTTGTTTGACTCCAGATCCACATGATGTCCATGTATATACTCAGTTGGCATGTCTCCTTAGTCTTCTGTTTAAATCCGTGAGCACCCCCCCTCCCCCCTTTTTTTCCTTGCCATTTAATTTTTTGAAGAAACTGGCCCTCTGGCCTGTTGTCTCTCCATAATTAGACTCTGATGACCACATCCTTGTGTGTCCATCACCTTGGTCATCTGCCTCTCTGGACTGTAGATGGACTCTGGAACTGGAGATTGACCAGGCACAGGTCTCCTCACCCTTTTTTTTTTTTTTAAAGTTTTTATTGTGAATTACATAATAGTTTACATGGGAAAACACCAGTTTTACATTCATCCTATCATACTTCGTTTCATTGCAATGATTACAATCCCCTCCATGCATCATCGAACAACCAAAGGGTATATCCCGCAAGTCTGCCCCCTGGCTGTCAGCACATAGCCCCTATCCCTCTCTGAGTCCAGAGTCCCCAGCTGCTCCATCTCTCCATGTCATTGTCTCTGCCTCCATTTTTGGTGTCACTACTTCTCTGGATGGGGTCCTGCACTGAGCTTTTCTCCCTTGATGGTTCCAGGGACCTCCACTCCTGGACTGCAAAGTCAGCCACTCTCCTCCTTTTGTTACAAAACATCTGCCTTTACATTTCTGACCCTCACAGTCAGTCCTGATAAAGATCATTCACTGTTGTACCACAGGAGTTCTATCCGCATCTCCTTTCATCAGCTCCATCCCAACAGATTGGAAACCACTCAGTGGAGATTCTACCTTCCCCTGCCCCCTTCTGGAACTAGGCTCCCTCTTGAAAGCTTGTAAGCCAGTCACTTTGTAGCACCCCCATTTTGTGTAGCCAAAATCTAAATTGTCCATCCCTGTCAACCTTGTGTACTGAGGGGGTGGGAATGATCCTTGCTGTAAAGATTAGTTCCCTCTTTTGAGCTGCTACACCCATAAGTATAGGTCAGGTTCATCAGATTGTAGTGGATTACACTTTTTTTTTCCCCTCTTTTTTCTTCTTCTAGTCGAGTTCTGGTCATCCAGCCATTGAAGTCAGGTCAAGTGGGTACTATCTGCCAGTATGGGTGTTCTCGTGCATCTCCCCTCACTTCATATCAGCTGGAAGCTTTGGTCTCTGCTCTAGTCCTCTGTGGCCATGTCACTGTCCCTGGGCCCAGGAGTCCCTGGGCCTTGCCATACTGCTGGCCAACCAGGTCTCAACTCAGGCACACAGGAGTCTATTGAACAAGGTCGGACCTGGCCCACAAGTTCATTGCTGTTTTTCCCCCACTTTTCCTTATCGGTGACCAATATGGTCACCAGCCAGATCACATGCCTGCCTGCTCATGTTTTCCCCTTGAGTCTTAGTCTTGGAAAGAGGTTTGCTCTGAGGGGACCCGAACCTTTGTTTTGGTGGCTCCTCCCTTACCCTTCTTTATCTTTCATTCTTCAGCACTCCTTCCTGGGGCCTGGGGTGGCCTTCTATCCACAGGGATGTTGTTTCTGGTGTCTATCTTTCTGTGGTGCTAGCAGCTTTTGGTGTATTCAAATTCTTTCTTCATTTATCAGTAGTTTTAGATTTGATGGCATTGAAGTGTAGTGATTACGAATCAGGTTGCTAGCCTCAGGGTCAGCAGTTCGAAACTACCAGCTGTTCCATGGGGGAAAGATGAGGCTTTCTGCTCTCCCGTAAAGATTTATAGTCTCAGAAGCCCTGTATAGAGTAGCTATGAGTCAGAACCGACTCCACGGCACATAACCACCACCACCATAGTCTAAGGATTAATAATGTCATATTTATGTTCTTACACTTCTAGAAAAAACATTGGAACCGCCAATCAATGTGATATCATGTGTTTATAGTAAAGTGTTTCATGGTGAATCAAAATAAAAAATAGCAACCCCTCCTCCTTTGGCATCCTTTGGATGGTTGGCCTCCTGTGGTTGTAGTAGATGCCTTCCTAGCCCAGGTTTACCTAGTGTTCTCTCCTGCTTTGACTTCCTGCAAATTCTCCCTTTTGGGGTCAGGTCACTCCCCACTGATAATTATTACAGCAATGTGTTGTAATTAACAGGAGGGAGCATTTAAGCAGCCTGTGTTTTGCAGGCATTTTTTCATTTGATCCTCTCTACATAGCCCCAGGAGTCCTGGTGTGGCGCTGTGGGCTAATGTATCAGACTGCAGAGTTGTGTGAACTACAAGGTTGGTAGTTCAAGCTCACCAGCTGCTCCTTGGAAACCCTATACAGGGTCACTGTGGGTCAGAATCGACTCATCGGTACTTAACAACAATAACAACACAGCCCCATGAGGTGGAGACTCTTGCTGTCCTCATTCTAGAAATAATAAAGCCAAGCGTAGGAAGCGGAAATGTCTTGCCCAAACCCTGTATTAATTTGCTCATTAAGTGTGAGTGAGCGTCATAAAGTTTGTGAAAAACTTCAATTATCTTTTTTTTCTTTCTTTCAACTTTTTATTGTGAATTGAATATAGGTTCACAGAGCAGATCATCAGTTTTACATTCAGCAAATCATATACTTTGCTTCATAACTTGGTTGCAATCTCTTCCATGTGCCAACAGTTAACAATATTTACCTCTCTTCACTTTTTCTATTGCTTCAATTGTCTTTTAACTCTTGTTTTTTCCCACAAAACTTTTAATGCTCCCTCATATTTATTGTGTCAGGCCACAAAGCTGGTGGAGCAGGGACCGAGCCTTAGCTTTTGTTCTCCAAAACCAAGTTACCACCCATTCCACACTGGTGTGGAAGAAAGAAATGACATGCTCCTTTGCCATCTGTGTCCTGTTTTCTTGTTCCTAGCTCTTAGACTTGTATAGGCAAAGGTGTTATGTGTTAGCACATGTGGCTTCCTGCTGGTTGAGGCCACTGACCTCACTCACTACTGGATTCAGTAGCCCCCTTCCCCCATCCCATCTTTAGTTCTTTATTTCCCAGCTCCCCCTGGACATACATCCAGTGTTTGATTTCAATGGACCTGTTTTCAGCTTCTCAGATATCTATCCAGTCATTCACGAATCATCCCAGAAGGAAACTTCTTTGTGTCTGTCTCTTCCTCTTTCTGGTTCCCCCACTTCTTCTGTGTTGTGGGAGATTACTGGCCCCTTCCCTCTTGGGCACTTTCTGACATGCGTAGGAAGGTTTTTAGTTTTAGAGAAGATGATACCATTTAGAGAACAGAAATATTGTTGAGGGAAGACTTTGTTCCACCCTTCTCTTCTGATAAGGAACCCTGATGGCACAGTGGGTTAGTATCAGGCTGCCAGCACTAGGTCAGTGGTTCAAACCCACTAGCTGCTTCATAGGAAAAGAATGAGGCTGCCTGCTCTTGTAAAGATTTGCAGCTTGGAAACCTTATGGGACAGTTGTACTCTCTTCTGTAGGGTTGTTGTGACTCAGGATTGACTTGATGGCAATAGGTCTCCTCTGTTGGCCTCCAGTTTCTGTTGTCTCTCATCATGTGACTTCTCCCTATGCTGCTGATAACAAATGTCTTCTTCCCCTTCCTGCCCTCTGGTCTGTGGGCCAGTCTGCCCCCTCCTCTCCATCTGCGCCACAGGACAGAATCCTGTGCCTCTTCAGCTCAGGGGCCTTTCCTGCTGTGCTAGCAGCCATTGAGTCCCGCCGCCCAACACCCAGGGCCCTTGAGCACATTTCCCTGCAGCTTCTGGCAGCTGAGCAGCCTGCTTTTTCCCTGGTGTGTGCCACTCTCACTTTTACCACCTTGCCCTATTTGGTGCCCACCTGTAATTCCTGCCTTGTCCTCTGCACCAGATGCTGTCCAAATCAGGGGCTGTCCTGTCAAGACAGCGATCACATGCTGTCGTCCTTCTAGCAGTAGGCTCTTCAGCAACACACACTGAGTAAATCTAAAGCTGAGTGTGTTTTTTGTTTTGTTTTTTTTTCTAAATAGACAATATTCTAGTGATTTCATAAATGTTTATGGGTGTTTAAACTCCTTCCTATTCTTTTCTTATTAAATAAATGATTGTGTGAATTATAAGTTTAACATTTTATAAAGTTATAATATGCTTTTTGCAACCAATTTGATTCTTGCATCATTGTTATTTAACATATGAAGACAATAGAACGGAGTTGCAGACTACGTATGACTCTTGACTCAGAGAGTCATTACCTATGGAATACTGGCAGATTGTTAGCATTTGTGTGTCCCTGTTTTTGTTTTTGTTTTGTTTATTGGTTTTCTGTGAAGGTTTACACAGCAGTTTAAGTTCCCATTCAACAATTTCTGTACACATTTTCCAGTAACATGGGTTACATTCATCACAGTGCATGAACATTGTCATTTCCATTCTGGTTGTTCCGTTCCCGTTGATCTAGTTTTATGACCTGATCATTTGGTGTCACATAGATCATGTTTTGTGAAAGCACAGTGCTCATAGGTGATAGTCTTTATTTTGTGACCCAGCCTGTTGTTAAGCTGTAAGGTAACCAACCTCCAGAGTTAGTTTGGGGAGTTCACTAGTCTCAGCCAATCCAGTAGGTCTTATCTTTTGAACAAGGAATTTGAGGTTCAGTTCCAGATTTTTCTCTTATTGAGGATCTATCTTTTGTAGCCGTGATCAGAGCAGGCTGTAGTGGTAGCTGGTCACTGTCTTGTTCTCAGAGTAGATGAGGCTGTGGCTTATGTGGGCGATTAGTTCTGTAGACTCCTTTTCTTCTTTGAGTGTTTGGTTTCTTTCTTTGTCCTTTGATTCAGATGAGTAGAGACTAATGGTCATATCTTAGATGGCTGCTCACAGTCTTGTAAGGCTCCAAACACTAACTGCCAAACTAGGATGTAGAGTTTAACTATGAACTTTATTATGTTAATTGATTGAGACTCTGTTCCTAATATTTCAGACCCAGAAATCCAACACCACAAGGTAGTTGGTTGGTTCTAAAACTTATCTGTAACCGTGTCTCCTATGTACTTTTATGTATATGAGCATGTGTACCTACAGTAGATGCGTATACATGTGTCTACACACGTGGTATGGCACTGTAGGATGAGCACTGGACTGTTAACCACAAGGTTGGCAGTTCTGACCCACCAGCTGCTTTTGGAAACCCTGCACAGGGTTGCTCTGAGTTGGAACATACTTGACAACACTTAACATGTATATGGTGGTGGTGGTGGTTGTGTGCCACTGAGTTGATTCCAACTCATAGTGACCCTGTATAGAGTTTCCGAGGCTGTAAATCTTTATAGGAGCAAAAAGCCTCATCTTTCTTCCACAGAGCAGGTGGTAGATTCAAACTGCTGACCTTGTAGTTAGCAATCCAGCTCGTAATCCACTATGTTACATGTACTCATTTATTACCTATATACATGTATTTATACGAGAGGGCTGAAAGAAAAGTTCATGAAATAATGGAATTAAAAGATAATTGAATTTTCCCACAAGCTTTTTGAAGCCTCTTGGAATATATTAGTCACACTTTACTGATCCACTCATCTGTTAATGGACACTTACATTGTTTCCATCTTGTCACTATTGTGAATAGTGTTGCAGTGACATGTTGTTAGGTGCTGTCTGGTCCCGCACCATCCTCACATCATTGCTATTTCTGAGTCCACTGTTGCAGCCACTGTGTCCATCCATCTCATTGGAGGTCTTACGTTTTTCTCCTGACCCTCCACTTTACCAAACTTGATGTTCTTCTTTAGGGACTTGATGTCCAAAGTATATGAGACGAAGTCTTGCAATCCTCACTTCTAGGGGCATTCTAGCAGTTACTTCTTCCAAGACAGATTTGTTTGTTTGTCTTGCGGTCCATGGTACAGTCAGTATTATTTGCCAACACCATAATTCAAATGCATCAATTCTTCTCCAGTCTTCCCTATTTATTGTCCAGCTTTCACATGCATATGAGGCCTTAGAAAATGCCATGACTTAGGTCAGGTGCACTTGAGTCCTAGCAGTAAAATCTTTTATCTTCAACATTTAAAAGAGTTTGTCAGATACAAAACATTGTTTGATTTTTTTTGTTTTTGCTTTTTTAAGGTTTTTATTGTGAAGTGAGTAAAAGTTTACAGGGTAGATCATCAGTTTTACATTCAACAAATTATACACCTTGTTTCATTACAATGATTTTAACCCTCCATGTGCCATCAGTTACCAATGTTTCTCTCCATTCACTTTAGCTTTTTTTTTTTTTTTTAACACTCAGGCATATAAAATAATTTACAGCTCCAAAGGGTACATTCTGCAAGTATGCCTCCTGGCTGCCATCTCTTAGTCCCTCATTTCCCATGAATCTAGAGTTCTCAGCTGTTCCCTCTCTCTGCTTGATTTTTGGACTATTGCTTTTTTGAATGTTGATCAGAGTAGAATGAAATCCTTGGCAGCTTCTATCCTTTCTCCATGTATTATGATGTTGTCTGTTAGTCCAGTTTTGAGGGGTTTTCCCTTTACTTTTAATTATAATCTGTGTTGAAGACTGTTTTCTTTGATCTTTATCAGTAGTTGCTTCAAGTCCTCTTTGCTTTCAGTATGCAAGATTGTGTCATATGCATGTCACAGGTTGTTAATGAATCTTTCTCCAACCCTGATGCCACAGTCTTCATATAGTCCAGCTTCTAAGATTATTTGCTCAGAGTACAGATTGAGTAAGTATAAGTATGGTGACACATACAGTTCCTGATTTTATCACTTTGTATTCCCTTGTTCTGTTCCAATGACTGCTTCTTGGTCTATATTCAGATTCTACGTAATTAAACATTCTGGAATTCTCCCTTTTTGGGGGGTGGGTGCGTTAAGGGGTTAGGGTTGAGGTTATGACTAGGCCTAGGACTTTGTTTATTGTTACGTCTATGATTAGGACTAGGGTTAGTGTTAAAGGAAAGGGTTGGGCTAGGGCTAGGAATAAGACTTGGTCTAGTTTTTAGGGTGACAGGTTTATTTTTATTTATTTTCTTGAAATCTGTTATGTTTTTTCCCTCATTAGGGAGTTCTGTAATTTCATTATTCTCTCTTGTTTAGTTTATGATTTGTTATTGTGACTTTGTCTCTGGTTCTCTGTTTTCAGTCTTACAGGTCTGTTTTACTTTGCATACTTCTACATCTGGGTTAAGTTTTGGTGATGTTGCCATGCATGTTAGTCTCAGATTGTTGTAAGGTTGGTCCAGTTTTTACAAATTCTTTTAAATTCTGTTTGTCTGAAAATGTCCTTACTTCACTGTCATATTTGATGGACAGTTTTGCTGGCAATTTTTTTCTTTCCAAGTTTTATATATGTCATTTCATTGTCATCTTGCCTGCATGATTCCTGCTGGGAAATCAGTCTTACTATTAGTTCTCCTTTGTAGGTAACTTTTTCTTATTTACTGGATTCTTTCCTTGTCTTTGTGGTTTTGCTAAGTTTGATTATAATGTGTCTTGTGTTTTTCTTTTGGGGTTTGTCCTGTTTGGCGTTCATTTAAGTTCCTGAATAGCTATGTTCTCGTCGTTCATGATGATAGGGAAGTTTTCTTCCAACAATTCTTGGGCAGTATTCTATATGGTTTTTTTGGTCTCTTCCTGGTTTGGAATTCCTATCACATGTAAGTTATTCTTCTTGATAGTATTCCACATAAATCTTAGACTTTCTTTGGATTTTTTTGTGGTTGTTCCTTTAGTAAAGGCGTCTGGCCCTGCCAAGGCAACCAGTTTCAGCTATCACATTAGGGTTGAGTTAATGAAATGCTTGACTAAATAAAGCAGGCAGTTTTTAAGTTGATAATTTTGTATTACCTGTGAGCGATAGTATAAATTTTGGCAGAAAAAAGTGACCCACCCCTGCTTTAGCAGATGAATATGTAGAGATTTTTCTTTAAGCTCAGTAATTCTGCCTTCCTTTGATTCATGATTTTTTGTCCTTTTAATGTATTATCTAGGAACACTGGTAGTGTAGTGGTTACGAATTGGGCTGTGAACTGCAAGGTCAGCAGTTTGAAACTACCAGCTGTTCCGTGGGAGAAAGCAGAGGTTTCCTGATCCCTTAAAGATTTACAGCCTCGGAAACCCTGTATAATGTCGCTCTGAGTTGGAACTGACTCCATGGCACATAACCACCACCACCAATGTATTATCTATTTATGAAGTCTTAGTTTTAATCTTCTGACTTTCTAATTGTTTTTGTATGGTTCCCATTTTTTTCAATTATTTTGTCAGTTTGTTTCCTGAAAATTTCCAGATTTTTGTCTATGTTTTTCTTGATTTCATCGTAGTTTTCTTGATCTTTCTCACAAATTGTTGAAATTATCTAATTAACATTCTTTTGAATTCCCTTATCAGGTAGTTCCGATACCATATCTGGTGTTCTATTTTCTGGCTGTATTTTGGTCACTTATTTGATGTGCTATGCCTTATTTCTTTGTATAAGCTGAAATTGTCTCTTTTTTCCAAGACATTATGGTGTCGTATTTATATTTAGTTGATAATTGTATATTAGTATATTCTCAGGCACACACCACCTGTCTCCTGGTGCATGTGATGGTAGAGAGTGGATGTATGATTGCAGTTAGTTAGTTAGATCGCAGTTAGTTGTTCCTGGTTTGTGTAGCTTAGTTCAGATTGGGTTCACATACCTCCAGAAGCAGGGGTACTATGCTAGGCACCCAACCCCAGGCAGTGCAGAGGCTACCCATGAGGGGGTGTCACTAGTCCCTGGTGAGGATAGGAACTAGCCTAGCCCCTGGATAGTTGCATCCCCTTGCTGCTAACCTCCAGCCTTGTCTTATTGCCTACAAGCTGCTATATGGACATTCTGTACCATACCAGCCCATATTCTGCCAGTGTTTATTTTCTCTCAGTGCTCCTGTTCAACCTGCTCTTCCAGTTGGCACTCAGTCCACATCTGTGTCCTTTCCTCTGATGCTCAGGGTTCTAGGACCACCATCTGTAGCTGTGTCAGTTGGTCTCCCGTGTCTTTTTTGCAGAGTCAGCTCATTGTTTCCACTTACTCCACCATCTAGCCTCCAACTCCCACCATCTGTTTCTACAGTGAGTTTGTCACCTGCTGGTGGATCCTTCAAGTCATTTTCTTTTAGCTTCCTCTGGGAAAACATGCCTCTGGCTGCCTGTTAAAGCCATGCATTAGGATTTGAGTTCCAGTGTATAACTTCCTTTTGTTTTTAGTTATTGTGAGGTGATGTCAAGTTAGTTCTAACTCATAGGGACCCTATACAAAACAGAAGAAAACAGTGCCCAGTCCTGCGCCATTCTCACCATCATTGCTGTGTTCGAGTCCATTGGTGCAGTCACTGTAGCAGTCCATCTTGTGGAGGGTGTTCTTTTTAGCTGACCCTCTCCCTTACCAAGTAGGATGTCCTCTAGAGATTGGTCTTTCCTCACTGTAGCATCTCTATTGAAATATGACTTACATCCCATAAAATTCACCCTTTTCATATGTGCAGTACAGTGTTTAACTTTCTTCCTTAATAATTAGAAGTTAAACACTCTTCTGTTTTTGAGGAAACATGTATTTTTTTATATGTAAATACCTAATTTTATTAAAAAAATAGTGTTTTAGGTGAGCATTTACACAACAAAGTAAGTTCCCTTTTAACAACTTTTATGCAGATTGTTTCATGTTTTATTATTTCCTTTCTGTTTGTTTGGTTTTCGTTAATTCACCTTCCCTGCCCCTCCTTAACTCATCTTTGCTCTAAAAGACAAGTTGATCAGTTGGTCCCAGATAGTTGAGTATTTAGAGAAGCACTTTATTTGTGGGTGATAATGTGTATTTTATAAGCCAGTCTATGTGAATAAAAAGAGTGACCAATGGGAGTGGCTTCAGTTCCAAGTTCAATGGGTACTTTAGGGCAGTAGTCCTGGGGGTTTCTCTAGTCTCTATTGGTCCAGGAAGTCTGGCCTTTTTTAGGAACTTGAGTTTAGTTCTACATTTTTCGTCCATTCTATCTGTGACCTTTTGTTATGTCCCTGGTCAGAAGAGTTGGAAGTGGTAGCCAGGCACCATCTCATTCTTCTGATCTCAGGTTAGATGAGGTCATGGTTCTTGTGGTCTCTAATGCCCCTGTAGACTAGTTAGTTTCTTCTTTGAATCTTTGCTTTCCTTCTCTTTTGTTCCATACACGTCAAGACCAATAGTGCTATCTTACTATAATTTTTAATTGTTTATTGTGAGTTGGGTGAAAGTTTACAGAGCAAATCAGTTTTCATTCAATGATTCATACACATTTTGTTTCATGCCATTGACTAGCATCCCCACAATATAACAGCAATCATCCCACTTCTTTCCCATATGGAAACCAAATTTTAAAATATCCAGACTGTGCTATAAGATTAACAGTGGTCCAAACCAGTGTGTAGATTCCCTAGCTTTTATCTCATTAGGGGCATATACTATGTAGCCTTTTCTTGTTAATAATTTGACCTGAAATTCTTTACTTTAAACTTGTAGGCACAAGTTCTTCAGCCAAGCGGAGTACTTCCACAGGTAATAAAGAATCCAGTTCTACTAGAGAAAGATTGCGTGAACGTACCCGGGTAAGCCAGAACAAAAAGCTACCTTCTGCAGGTCAGGGCGCTAATGATGTGACACTGGCCAAGCGTCCCCGCAGCCGCACCACCACAGAGTGTGATGTGCGTATGAGCAAGTCCAAGTCGGACAATCAGATCAGTGACAAAGCTGCCTTGGAAGCCAAAGTGAAAGACCTCCTCACGCTGGCCAAAACCAAAGACGTGGAGATTTTACACCTGAGGAATGAGCTCCGTGACATGCGTGCTCAGCTGGGCATTAGTGAGGACCCTCCTGAGGGGGATGAGAAGTCCGAGGAGAAGGAAACCGTTGCTGTTCACCAACCAACTGATGTTGAGTCCACTCTGTTGCAGTTGCAAGAGCAGAACACTGCCATCCGTGAGGAACTCAACCAACTGAAAAATGAAAACAGAATGTTAAAGGACAGATTGAATGCGCTGGGCTTTTCCTTGGAGCAGAGGTTGGACAATTCTGAGAAACTGTTTGGCTACCAGTCCTTGAGCCCAGAAATCACCCCCGGCAACCAGAGCGATGGAGGAGGCACCCTGACTTCTTCTGTGGAGGGCTCGGCCCCTGGCTCTGTGGAGGACCTTCTGAGTCAGGATGAGAACACACTCATGGACCACCAGCATAGCAACTCGATGGACAACCTGGACAGTGAGTGCAGTGAGGTCTACCAGCCCCTCACGTCGAGCGACGATGCTCTTGATGCACCTTCCTCCTCTGAGTCTGAGGGCATGCCGAGCATAGCACGCTCGAGGAAGGGGAGCAGCGGCAATGCTAGTGAAGTCTCTGTTGCTTGCTTAACAGAACGGATACACCAGATGGAAGAGAACCAACACAGTACAAGCGAGGAGCTCCAGGCCACCCTGCAGGAGCTGGCTGACCTACAGCAAATCACCCAGGAACTCAACAGTGAGAACGAAAGGCTCGGCGAGGAGAAGGTTATCCTCATGGAATCACTGTGTCAGCAGAGTGACAAACTGGAGCACTTTGGTCGCCAGATTGAATACTTCCGCTCCCTCCTTGATGAGCATCACATTTCGTACGTTATAGATGAAGATGTGAAAAGTGGGCGCTACATGGAACTCGAGCAGCGCTACATGGACCTCGCTGAGAATGCCCGCTTTGAACGAGAGCAGCTTCTTGGGGTCCAGCAACATCTTAGCAATACTCTGAAGATGGCAGAGCAAGACAACAAGGAAGCTCAAGAAATGATAGGGGCACTCAAAGAACGCAACCACCACATGGAACGCATAGTTGAATCTGAGCAGAAGGGGAGGGCTGCCTTGGCTGCCACTTTGGAGGAGCACAAGGCCACTGTGGCCAGTGACCAAATTGAGATGAATCGCCTTAAGGCCCAGCTAGAGAATGAAAAGCAGAAGGTGGCCGAGCTGTACTCCATTCACAATTCTGGGGACAAGTCTGACATCCAGGACCTTCTGGAGAGTGTCCGACTGGACAAGGAGAAAGCAGAGGCCTTGGCCAGCACCCTGCAAGAAGACCTGGCTCACACACGCAATGAGGCCAATCGGCTGCAAGACACCATTGCTAAGGTATGGCTTAAATAGATGCAACATCCTGGGCCAACATCTCCCGGCAGAATATGTCACACTTTCCGAGAGCCAGGACCACATGTCTGCTGTGCTGTTAGCATTTTTTTTTTTTTTTAAAACCAGCTGGAGTGTGGTTTTCTTTCATTGGGATAGAGTTGTTGTTGTTGTTGTTAAGTGTCATTGAGTCAGTTCCAACCCACAGCGACCCTGTACAGGGTTTCTGAGGCTGTAAATCTTTACAGGAGCAGAAAGCCTCATCTTTCTCCTGCAGAGCAGCTGGTATAGAGTAAAACACATTTATTACTTTGCCCTTGGTGGTTATGTATGCATTTGTATAAGTTATCCAGTGGTTTGTGTACCTCCATACCTTGAGTGGAGAATGATGGGGGCATTCTACCATGGGATCGAAAAATGGTTTCTGATAAACCCCCCAAAATAATAGTAACATTCACCAGCATTTCATTTTTGTTTCCTGGCCTGTGAGAGGTTGAGCTGAGAGTTCCTGCAAACACTAGAGTTTGTCCCTAATTCTGTGTATCCCCCCACTACATTGTGTCATGCAGTTTTACATTCTCATCTGTAGTGTACATATATATGATATAAGTTTCTGACCTAAGAAAGGCATCCGGTATATAGGGTCATGGTGATTTTAAATTGAGTTCCATCATGAGTTAAACATCTCTCTACATGTTTGGCATATACAGGCTCTTGTTTGGCAGGATTCTTAATGGGGCTGTGTGTTTCACACACAGCATACCAGTGAGGACTTGGAGCTTTATCCCAGGGCTGTGGGTACACCAGTCATGGCACTGCACTGCATGGCTTCTGAGTTCAGGTGTATCTGCAGGATTTAGCCTAATTCCTCTCTGTTACATTTTACTGATATTCTCATACAGCAATTTTTTAAAGTAAGTCATTTTCATATATTTTTGACTAAATGGGGAATAATTGAGACTTAAATTTTTGTAGTGACTGCTTTCAGAGATACAATTTAGGAGATGTGCTTTCCTTGTGGGGCATATATGTGTGTAGGACCCCTGGTGCCACAGTGGTTTAAGCGTTAGGCTGCTAACTGCAAGGTCAGTTGTGTGAACTCTTGGGAGAAAAGATGAGGTTGTCTGCTGCCATAAAGATTTACAGTCTTAGACTTCTTAAGGGAGCCATTCTGCTCTGTCCTTAAGGTTGCTGTTAATCAGAATGTCCCGAAGGCAGTGGTGGTGGTTGTTGGTGTGTGAGAGAGAGTTCATGGGGGGAGAGGGGAGACTGTTATGATCTTATGCTTTCACAAAGGTAATATTTGAGAGCTTTTTGTTTTGTTGCTTTTGTTAGGTTTCCATCTCCAATTTGATGTTGAGACTGTCACAAATCAAACATAGTTTTGTAGGAGAGCAAATTAATTACTAACCTAAATGTATGCTTTAACCCCAAGCCCTGGAGAAGGGAAAATTTCCAGAATTTCCCCTTGAAGTAATCTAGTTAAGTTCAGTAGCATGTCAGTATGATTTCATTCAGTGATGTTATAGCAACAATTGATGCTTAAGCACACAAAGGGGCTTCAAAAGTTGGTGGAAAAAACCCATTATTTCTTAATTTCCTTTTCCCACAAGCGTTTTGAAGCCCTCTCATATCACATGGAGTTTGGTGCTAGTGAAAATGCGCTTTCTCGATCTGCAATAGTCAGCTCGTGTGTAGGAACTCACACTTAGCTTCAAGTTGAAACAGTGGGTAATTTGTTCAAGATCTAGAATTTTATCTTAGACTCACTTATATTTTTCTAAGTCTGCACTATCAATTTTATAAAGGTGGAAGATGAGTACCGAGCTTTCCAAGGAGAGGCTAAGAAACAAATGGAAGATCTGAACATGACATTGGAAAAATTACGATCAGATCTGGAAGAAAGGGAGACAGAGAGGAGTGACATGAAGGAAACCATCTTTGAACTTGAAGATGAAGTCGAACAGCACCGAGCTGTGAAGCTTCATGACAACCTCATTATTTCTGATCTGGAAAGTAAGTGATGGGAGAAATTTTGTCATTTTTGTCTTATCCTTTTCGTGTGTGGCAAGACCCATTGCCGTTGAGTGTACTCCATCCAGTTCAGTGACCCCATAGAACAGAGTAAAATTGCCCCATAGGGTTTCTGAGACTATAAATCGTACACGAACAGATTATCTGATATTTCTCCCATGGAACAGCTGGTGGGTTCAAACTACCAACCTTTCAGTTAGCAGCCCAACACAACCCTCTGTGCGTGCCATCAAGGCTCCTTTTACTGAGAACCAACCCAAACCAACAAATCTAATGCTGTTGAGCCAATTCCAACTCATAGCTACCCTATAGGACAAAGTAGAACGGCCCCCATAGGGTTTCTGAGACTGTCAGTCTTTTCGGAGCAGACAGCTTCATCTTTTTCCTGCAAAGCAGCTGGTGGGTTTGAACCACTCACCTTGCAGCTAGCAGACTGATGCTTAACCCACTGTACCCCCAACACTACTTTATAGGAAGATGTTTCAAAAAGTTGATGGAAAATGGAATGAAGACCCTGGAATTTTTCCACCAACTTTTTGAAGTCCCTTTATATGTGGAATTGTTTGCCCAAAATGTACAGGTTCCTGCTGGCAGTGCAGTAGCACAGCTGACTGGGAGAGGCATGCATGCAGTTGGTGCATCCACATCACAGGCTGGGGATGACCAGGTCCTGTTCCAAAGGAAAGCTCTGCCTCGTTAGGAAGACCAGTGACACGAACAGCCATTTGTTCTGGCTCCTGGCGCCAGCTGATGCGCATAGAGATGGTGCTGCTCCCCAACAAAACACAGGCTTCTGTTGGTTTGCACCTCTGTTTTCCTTTCCACCACATGGCTGTTTTGGTCTGGTGGGATTGAAATTTAGGATTTAGGTTTCTTTCTCTTTGTTTTTTAAATATTGTGTTTTTGGTTGAAATATACACAGCAAAACATTCTCCCTTTCAACAATTTCTGGACACATGAGGGGACTTGAAAATGTTTGTGGAAAAAACTGCATTATCTTTGAATTCCATTTTCCCACAAATTTATAGAAACCTCCTGGTGTGATATTCTGTGATGTTGGCTCCACTCTTTACATTGTGTCAATGTTGTCGTTATTTCTGTCCTAGTTGTTTCCCATTATTGCTGGTTCACTGCTCTCCCCCACACAAGACCCCCTCCCACCCTCAAGTTTCCAATCTATGCCTTAGAGGTGCCTGTTTGGTCTCAGTTTTTTTTTGTAATTTTTGGGCAAAACCATTTCACTTAAAGGTGACTTCAGGGGATAATTTTGCTTTAAAGTTTAGAGAGTATCTCATGACAATAGTCTCAGGAGTTCCTTCAGCTTCTGTGGGTCCAGTGTGTCTGGACTCTTATGATTTGAACTTCCATTCCACTTCAAAAAAAAAAAAAAAAAACAAACTTTTTATAAACCTTTTATTTTGTAATTACTTCAGATTTACAAAAACAGTTGCAAAAATAGCACAAAGAATTTGTATGTAGAAATGTTGGTGAGGCAGGATAATTTCATGGTCTGAAATTGTCTTCTCACACATGATTTATTAGTTGCAAGTGAGGACAAAGAAACAATCAGTAATTATGCAATGGAGAAACTGCGCCACCCTGTGAACGATCACATGAGGGGCAGAAAAACACAGGCAATAAGGCCACTGGGCCATAATCTGACTGACAATGCAGAGCCCCAGTGTAATCATAAGGAAACATCAGATGAAAAATGAGCTGTGTTCTAATAGGCATTTGGTTTGTGGGTGCATCTGAAAGGGTTTCAAAAACTTCATGGGCAAATTCTACTATCTTTTTTAAAAAAAGTTTTTATTGTGAATTGAGTGAAAGTTTACAGAGCAGATCATCAGTTTCACACTCAACAAATCATATACTTTATTTCATTAAAATGATTATAATCCCCTCCATCTACCATCAATTAACAGTATTTCTCTCTATTCATTTTAGCTCTTTTTTTTTTTTAAACATTCAGGCATATATAATAATTTACACCACCAAAGGGCACATTCTGCAAGTCTGCCTCCTGGCCACCAGCTCTCAGTTCCTCTCTTTCCATGAATCTAGAGTCCTCAGCTGCTCCCTCTCTCCATGTCCCCATCTCTGCCTCCATCTCTGGTGTCACTGCTTCTCTGGAGAGCGTCCTGCATTCCGCTCATGCTCTTCTCCCTTGATGGTCCTATGGTCCTCTGTTTCTGGACTTTAAGATTAACTTCTCCCCTATTTTTGTTACAAAACTTCTACCTTTACAGTTGTGATAGTTGCAATTAGTCATGATAACAGTTACTATTGAATCATAAGAATCTTGTCCCCATCTCTTTCAACCAGATCCATCTAGACAAGATGAAAACTATTCAGTGGGGATTCTTTCTTCCCCACACACTATTAAACTAAACTCCCCTTTGAAACCTTGTAAGCCAGTCACTTCATGCCTTTATCCCTTCTCCACTATCTTTTCATTCATATTTCCACAAACTTTTGGAAGCCCTCTTGTACTCTTTAAAAATGCCAATCTCCACCTTAGAAGGAGGCTAGAGATCCATGACAGTACCATGTAACATTGGTGTTGAGACAGGGCCCGGTAGTGTAGGGAGAAACAGCTCTAGTGGACATTATGTCAGAATTGGAAGATAGTGGGTTAGATCAAAGAATTGTGTCAGGATACATTTATGAAGCTGACCACAGTGCTGTGCTTATGAAAGAGAAAATCCTTGTTCTTGGGAACCGCTAATTACTGAGACATAAAAGGCCATGATAAATACCTTCCAACAGGTGAGAAGAAAAACTATGTGTACCTAGTTGGAGACAGAGATAAACTGTCATCATAGGCAAATCTGAGTGAAGGGCAGGTAAGGATTCCTTACTACTGTTTATAGAAATTTTTGTAAGTTTGAAATGATTTCCAAATAAAATGTTTAAAAATTATATATTCTTCATCCAGAGTCCCTCAAATGTGAACACATTTGAAGTTTTATAAAAGTTTTATTACCCTTCTATGTTGCCCAGGTGGGGATGGATGAGGAAGATACAGGTGATCTTTCCAATGCATTGGTTAAAACTTTGTGAACGTTTGATGGGTGTCCCTGCTCCTTTGAGCTCTCAGATATTGCTGTTCCTTGATGGAGCTGGGCCGATAGTCAAATGTATCCTTGAGCAAAAACCCGTGTGTTGAGGATGCAGAGAATGCACACACCACTTGTGGGAGCCTTTCCACATGTCTTGTGGCGATTCTCAGCCCTGGTGGGTTTTCCTCAGAGCTACGGGGTGCATCCTGAGACCTCGTTTCTCTTAGGCAAGCTTGGGGAAGGTGTTAAAGTTACACAGATGAACTTTCTCATGTAGACTTTAAGATAGACAACAAATGTGTAGTGTAAACTTCATATCTAGTTTGTATTTCATTGTCTTTGAATTGAGATTTAACTAACATCACTTCCTAATGTGATCAGTGGGTATCAATCCCTGGAGAAGGGCATCATGCTTGGTCAGCAAAAAACAGGCAGACCCATCACGAGGTGGACTGACAAAGTGGCTGTCACAGTGGGCTCAAACACAACATTGATGGTGAGGTTGGTGCAGGATTAGGGTCGCTGTGAGTTAGAACCAACTCGATGGTGCCTAACAACAACTGCAGCAAATATCAGAGGTTCTGAAGGGATTTTTTAGATTAATGTATATAATATATGCTCACTACGTTTTCCAGTTGGTGTTGGTAACACTAGGAAAACCTGGGGATCTGCTTCCAAAAACTTAACCACTGAAAACTCTTTGGAGCCTAGTTTTTGCTTCCACACACACAGGGTAGCTGGAATTGGTAATGACAGTCAAAGAGTTTGCTGTTTTGAATGTGGAAAGAGTGACACCTAGTGGCAGTGGGGCTGATTGTGGGGACAATGTTACAAGATCAGGATCCCTGGAAGTCTTAAAAAATAAAAACTGTATGAACATTACATGGATTTTAATTACAAAGTGGCTGAAAAAAAAAACCGTACTTTTTCAGTCTTGTAGCTACTCTCCCTATTTTTAGTTTTTAAGTCTTTTGTTGTGAATAGAGTGAAGGTTTACAGAGCAGATAGATCATCAATTTTACATTTAACAACTCATATCAGCTGTAATTGTTGTTAAGTACTGTCAAGTGGGTTCCGATTCAGAGACCCTTTATAGGGTTTCTGAGAAGTGGAAAGGATACTGTAGGTAAGATAACTGACAATGGCAGCTTGAAAGGTTAGATGAGGTTTAAGATGATATCTGTCTGTGGGATACTTTGGAAAAGGATAGTGAATGGCAGCACAGCCAGAAGAATGTCCATGTAGAAATTGTTGAAAACGGTGCCTTTTTTTTCACACACACGCACACGAAAAGAATGAATAGCATAGGTGTTACCCTAGATTTGACGATTGTTTACATCAACTGTCAACACTCACAGAAGCAGCAGTCAAGAAATCAAATGACGTATTGCATTAGGCAAATCTGCTGCTCAAGACATTTTTAAACTGTTGAAGAGCAAAGATTTCAGCCTGAGGACTAAGGTGCACCTGACCCAGGTCATGGTATTTTCAGTAACCTTATATGCATTCAAAAGCTGGACAGTGAATAAGAA
>NW_006408824.1:883327-883835 GCF_000296735.1 Chrysochloris asiatica
TGTGTGTGTGTGTATGTGTGTAACAGGAACAGTTATGACATATATTTTAGCATGCAACTGCTAAAAAAAAATTTCTCCTTATAACCATAATAGTAATATTGTGAAATCTACTTCGATGAGTAGAATTCCCATCCTGAGTATCATCTAAACGCATCAAAAGAAGATGAAAGGTATACACAGAGTCACTGTAACAGTTCCTCGAGAAGGACATCATGCTTGGTAAAGTGGAGGATCAGCGAAAAAGAAAAAGACCTTGAAAGAGATGGATCGACACAGTGGCAGCTACAGTGGGTTTAAGCATAACAACAATTGTGAGGAGAGCTCAGGACCGGGCATTGTTTCGTTCTGTTGCGCATGGGGTCACTATAAGTCAGAACCAACTTGACGGCACCTAGCTATTAGATCAAGTATCATCTAATAGCTCTTACTCACACTTTCCTGACAGTCCACAAATATATATCTGTTGTTGTTGTTAGGTGCCATTGAGTTGGAACTGACTCATAGTGAC
>NW_006408824.1:888040-889765 GCF_000296735.1 Chrysochloris asiatica
CTTTTTCTCCAATTATCATGATGTTATTTATTGGTCGAGTAGTGAAGATTTTTGTTTTCTTTATATTGTGGTGTGGAATCCATGCTGAAGGCTGTGGTCTTTGATCTTCATCAATAAGTATTTTAAGTCCTCTTCCCTTCCAACAAGCAAGGCTGTATATCTCTGATTGTTAATGACTCTTTCTCCACTCTTCATACCATGTTCTTCTTTATATAGAACAGCTTCTAAGATTACTTATTCAGTATACATACTAAATAAATATAGTGAAAGCTTACAACCCAGGTGTACACTTTTCCCGATCTTAAACTATTCAGTATCCCCTTGTTCTGTTCAAGAGACTGCCTCTTGGTCCTACGTAGAAGGTTCTCATGAGCAGAATTAAGTGTTCTGAAATTCCCAATCTTTGCAGTGTTACCCGTAATTTGTTATGATCCACATAGTTGAATGCCTTTTTATGGTAAAACACAAATATGCATGTGTGGTATTCTCTACTGTTAGCCAAGATCCATCTGATGTCAGGGGGTACCAGTGATAATCCCTCGTTCCATGTCCTTTTCTGAATCTGACTTGAATTTCTGACAGCTCACTGTTAATGTGCTGCTGCAGCTGTTTTTGAATTATCCTCAGAATCTTTGTATTTGTACCCATTCCAAAGACAGGTGACTCAACAGAAAGTGAAAATTATTGTACAATATCTTTTATATCACATGTAAGTAAAATTTTGCTGAAGGCAATTAAAAAACGTTTAGCAGCACGTCGACAGACTATACTGTAGACATACACACATTGACGATATCTGTGTGTATATAGAGAGCAGAGCATGGTGGCTCTGTACGATAAGCACTAGCCTGTGAACCACATGGTCAGCGGTTTGAATGGATCAGTCATGCCCCTGCGAAAGGTGAGGCTTTCTGATTCCGCAAAGATTTAAAGTCTGGAAAACTCTATACAGGGTCTCTATGAGTTGGAACCAATTTGATAGCATTTAACAACAACTTGTATGTTTCATTATTTTTCCTAAATCATATCAATTTTGTTGTAGTTGAAAATACGCGCACCAATTCAACCATTTCTGCAATTTAGAGGTATCAGTCACATTCTCTGAGTTGTACAGCCATTCTCACTCTCCTTTTCTGAGTGGTTTTCCTCCATTAACTTAAACTCACTGACCCCTTAGGTTTTTATTTAAATCTTTCAAGTTGCTGTTGTCACTTTGATCCCATATAGATAGTTATTAAAAGAACATAATCAAGGCTAACCTATTTTTTTACAAGTTAAATACTGTTTTGTTTTAAGAAGACTTCAGGGGATATTTTTGGTTTAAGGTGTAAAGATTATCTCATGGCAATACTTTCAGGACTTCATAATGACTCCAAGCCTCCAGAACATCTGGATTTCATGAGAATTTTTGAAAATCTGTTCTGTACTTTCCCCCTTTCTGCAGAATTTTTGGTCTAAATGTCAGTAATGATGGCTGGGTATCATCCATTTCTGATTTTGTGGCAAAGGAGGTGGTTGTTTCTGGAGTCTTCCATGGTATTTTTTTTTAATGTTTTGTTGTGAATTATGTAATAGTTTACATGAAAGAACATGAGCTTTACAGTCATCTTATCTTATATCATTTCACTGCCATGGTTACAATCCTCTCCATGCATCACCAGCCAACCAAAGGGTATAGCCTGCAAGCTTGCCCTCCGGTCGTCAACACACAGCCCCTCTCCCTCT
>NW_006408824.1:891310-893227 GCF_000296735.1 Chrysochloris asiatica
TTATCAGTGTTCCATTTCTCTGTAAAAGTCAGACCATACTCACACCACTTATATTTGGTCTCCAAGGTCCCAGTAACTTTACCAGTATCTGTAGTAGATAAACCAGATGTGGAAAATTCCACTTCACTACATGACTTTGTTTTCACATCCAGTTTCACCAACCCAAAACCAAATCCTTTGTTGAAGATATCTCTTGCAGCTTTGCCAAGGTCAGCATATGATGGAGGAATGCACATTGGCCGCACGCAGCTCTGCCCATAGGTCGCCATGGCGAGGCAGCAGGAGGGGGTGATCTGATGGTCTCCTGAGGGGGGCCGCCATTCCGCTCCGCTCCCAGATGAGGCCTCTCGACCAACACAAACTCTAGTTGCAGCTGCAGCGGCTGGAGGGCGAAGTGAAGGAGACACGTTCCGCCCGGCGCAACCCTGTCCTACCCCTTGCCCTTTCTTCTTATCAGCTGGAAGCTTCACTCTCCACTTTAGTCCTCTGTGGCTACTATGTCACTGACTCTGGGCTCAAGAGTCCCCAGGTCTTGCCACACTGCTGGCCAACCAGGTCTCCATCGGGTTCACAGGTTCTATTGAATGTGGTCAGACTTAGCTCTCAGCTTCATTTTTGTTTTTCCCTCGCTTCCCCTTATCGGTGACAGACATGGTCACCAATCAGAGCGTGTATTCCCATTGTGTCTTATAAGGGGGTTTTCCCTGAGGGGAAACGACCACTTGCCTTGATGTCTCCTGGGCGAGCAACTTGCTTGTTCATGTAGTAATCAGGTGGTCTGCCTATATTGTTTTGTATTTTTCCTGTTGGTCTTTCTTTCAAGTAGTATCTTCTGTTCTTCTAGCTGCTCCAGGCTGGTCCGCTTGTCCTTTCAAGTGGAAATTTCCCCCCTCAGAAGATTCTGGATGGGGTTCAAGATTCCACCAATGGTCTTATGTAATGCAGAGGCTCCCAGGAAGTCTCCTTCACTGGGTACCTTGCAGCCCCATTTTAGGCATTCCAATCAGTTATAGGCAGAAGATAGACTTACAAGTGCTTTCTATGGTGATATTTCTGGCCATTCCTTTCTCTCCCTATCAAGTGTCTATTTTATAATGGTTAGGCAAGGAAACCAAGATTCAAAAGACAGCCAAGCATCTTAACATTATTATCCCCCTTTCCCCATTCCAACCATGTCTGAATCCCTGTATCCCAGAGCCCTGTTGTTTCAACGTTGTACATACATCATTATTTACCTCTGTCCCACTTAGCCCATGCAAACCTGCTTAATTGTTCTCCTGTCTGCTTTGTTCTTACATTCTCCCCCTTCTTGTGTATTGCCCCCCTCCCTAGCACCCAAACTATCTTGTGTCTATTCCCTGCCCTGTGCTCTGCCTTCTCCCCCTTCCCCCACTCCCACATCCCAGTAACCAGCAAAGAATCCCCCCCCACCCCCTTTAGTATGTATTCTTTTTCTTAGTCTTTTACAGTAATGGTCCTATGCAGTATTTATCCTCTTAGGACCGACTAATTTCACTCAACATATGTTCTCAAGGTTCATCCATATTATGTGGTGGCTTGCAGCTTCCTTGTTTTCCATAAGAACCAAGATCCACGCAAATCTAATGCACTACATTTAGTTGTTATATATTCATCGTCTAATGGGAGTTTTTACCCTAGAGAATTATAGCATTTGGAGATGGTAAACACTTGATATCAGCGACTTGGTAATAGGGAATACTGTTAATTGAAAAGCTGAGATTAAGTCTTTTTATCTATGGAATGTTTTGGTGGATATTTTTTAATGTCTTCTTGTTTATCAACATTGAAAATAAAATAATGAAACTGAAGGAGCTCTGGTAGCGTAGTGGTTATGAATCCGGCTGTGAACCTAAAGGTCAGCAGTTCGAAACTACCAGCTGCTCTGCGGGAGAAAGA
>NW_006408824.1:896259-914509 GCF_000296735.1 Chrysochloris asiatica
ATATTATGAGCTTCTAGCCTGAACTTGGGGTCAGAAGGAGAAGTAGACTGGGCCTGTGGTCACTGCCAGTGGTCCCAAGGAGAAGGACCCAGCATGCTGTATACCTACATCTGCAGTCTGAGTAGGGAAGCCCACATGTAGTATGTGTCACTGTGTGTAAGCTTTAGCGGAGGCCCGAGAGGAGGACAGCAGCTTTTCCAGTGGTTGAGATGCACAGAAGTCACTAGGATTAATTATTCTGCCCTTTATAAATAAGAAAAACTTACCAGGACCCACTGAGCCTGTGAATGAATCAATACTTGAAGAAAAACAGCAGAAGGAAGTAGAGCCAACGAGCCTGCAGAAACAAAATTAATGCCTTCTCTTTCTCTTTTCCCTGCTGCTCCACCTAATGGACTTTAAATTCTCCTAGCCCTGCCTGGCCCTTCTCTGCTGTATCTACCTTTCCTGGCCCTCCTCCCTCCTCTGCCACAGTCTGTTGGGTGCCACAGAGGGAGGAGTCACAGCCTTGGACCTGGGCATTACACACAGGGTGCCCACGTTGAAGAGCAGCCTCAGAGGCTCTGGCAACATCTGAGTGGTCCTTGTTTGAGGTAAACACGGGTAGACCCGATGGGTACTGCCAGGACTTCTTTCCCTACTCCTGTCTTCCCTAGGGCCTGGGTGCATCTGGGACCAGGAAAGCTAGTGAGAAACAAAGTATATCCACTATCGCTGATCAGGGTTTCTGACCATTACGGGAACACAGACATATATGCAGTCAGATGTGACCAGAGTTGATATTAAAGTGATGCATGCCTGTAGTACATAGATATCGATGTTAGTTGCAACATTGCTTATGAACTTGGAAACTGCATGAGTCTTTGCAGCTGGGATCTAGTTAATAACCCCACAATGGGTTGCCATTTCCCAAGTGCACCTGGCAAAGAGAAGTGATCTAATGCAAGATATCAGTAGTATGAATGTGCTACCTTTGTAATTAAAAAACCGATATAACATTACAATAAAATAGTAGGCAGGTTTAATGTTCCGTAAAATATATTGATTTCAGTGTATCATAGATACATTGTGTATGTATCTGTGGTGGTGGTGGTGGTGGTTATGTGCCGTGGAGTCGGAACCGACTCAGCGACCCTGTACAGGGTTTCTGAGGCTGTCAATCTTTATGGGAGCAGAACACCTCATCTTTCTCCCGTGGAACAGCTGGTAGTTTCGAACTGCTGACCTCAAGGTTTGCAGCCCGATTCGTAACCACTACGCTACCAGAGCTCCTTGTATGTATCTGTAACTTGGTGAAATTCTCAAAAACAAACAAAAAACCAGTATACTGAGTTGTTATTTTGTTGTTAGGCACCAATCCTCACAATAGTTACATGCTTGAGTCTATGGTTGCTGCCACTGTCACTTCATCTTGCTGAGGGTCTTTCTGTTTTTCACTGACTCTTCACTTTACCAAGCATGGCCCTTCTTCAGAGACTGGTCCTTCCTGAGACATGTCCAAAGTACATGGTATGAAGTCTTGCCATCCTGGCTTCTAAGGAGAATTCCAGTTACACTAAGATTTGTTTGTTCTTCTGGCTGTCCATGGTACTTTCAATATTTTTTGCTAATGTCAACATTGAAAGACATAATTTCTTCTTCTGTGGTCTTCCTTATTCACTGTACAGCTTTTGTATGTATGAGGGAGGTTCAAAATATGGGAATATTCCATTAACTTTCAATTCCATTTTTCCACAAACTCTTTGAAGCCCCCTTGTATGAGGTGATTGAAAAATTTTGATTTAGCCTCTTTCAATGGATGGATTTGGGTCCTGTTGAGTTTCCCCAATTTTTCAACATCTGGGATATATCTTCAAGTAATACTGAATCAACTGTACAAAGATATTGCCTGTGTTTTGTGATGGGAAGTTGGAACCATCTTAAGCATTCATTAATAGGAGGCTGATAAAGTAAGTCATGATACATCCTAGTGATGGATTGCTATAGCTCTCAGCATGGATATATTGGCAAAGAGACCCATGTTATTGTTAAGTGCCATCAAGTCAGTTCTGACTTATAGTGGTCCTAGGTGCTTATAGTGGTCCTATGCACAACAGAAAGAAATTCTACCTGGTCCTGCGCCATTCTCACAATTGTTACTTTAGAGTCCATTGCTGCTACCACTGTGCCAATCCATGTCATTGGGAGGGTCTTCTTCTTTTTTGCTGACCTTGAACTTTACCAAGCATGATGTCCTTCTCCAGGGATTGGTCCCTCCTGATAATATGCCCAAAGTATGAAAGACGAAGTCTGACCATGCTGGCTTCTAAGGAGCGTTCTGGCCGTACTTCTTCCAACACAGATCTGTTTGTTCATCTGGCAGTCCATGATACTTTTAATAGTCTTCTCTAACATCCTAACTTAAATGCATCAATTCTTCTACAGTCTTCCGTATTCATTATACAGCTTTCACATACATATGGAGCTATTGAAAATACCATGGCTTGGGTCAGGTGCCCCTTAGTCTTCAAACTGACATAATCTATCTACTGAGAAGTAGAGGATTTATGCAGCAATATAACTAGCATAATCCTATTTTTCTTTAAAAATACAACTATGAAGTCTGGAAGAATTAAAGGGCAAGTACAAACAGTGGGTAATTTTATTTTTATCTTCATCTGTTTCCAAGATAAATATACGTTACTTTTAGAGTTAGAAAATAATATAATATAGTTAGAAAATAAAATAATAAATAATAATATGGGAGAGTGAGATAAAAAAACATGTTGTAAAGTCATTTCCTTTGACACTTACCTGTCTGACCTTCTGATATGGTAAAGCAATGGTTTGAGTACGCTGCTGCCCCTACCTGCCTTGGTTTGCTACATCTTAGAATATCATCTACTCTTCTCAGTGCACTTTCTCTAAAAATTGCTTGCAGGTACTTAAATCTAGTGAGACCATGGTTCTGGAGGTTGAACTGTTTTCCAGAGGGTAGGAGAGATTGCATATGAATGCTCCTTGTTTTAAGTCACCCAGGAGTCCTAGGTTGACCCTGTGCTTGCTTGTGGACATAGACGCAGGACCAGAGGTGAGGTCTGCTGGTCATTGCTTTGCTAGTTTGTCTGGAGAGCTGGGTCCTTAGGGGTGGTGAACAACAGGCAAGACCACACTCAGAAGGGTACAGAGCAAAAATGGCCTACAAACAATGAGAAGCAGCGTAACCTGATCTCTAGAACGAAAACCACATTGAAAGAGTAGAGTTATAATGTGTCAGAAAAGCTGTGGTTGTGTTCTTTGGTAGAATGTAGTGTTGCTTTTGAGTTGACAGTAGATGGCAGTGTCCCTCACTTTAGGACGACTTGGAAGAGGAAGCCGACTCTAGGGGTTCCAGAGTCCAAGAATAACACTACTATGATGACACATTGGGTTAAGCACTGGACGGCTAACCATGAGGATGGCAGTTCAAACTCACTGGCCACTCTGCTTCCGTGAAGATTTGCAGCCTTGGAAACTCTGTGGGTAGTTCTACTCTGCCCTGTAGGATTGCTGTGAGTCATAATCAATTTGACTGCAGTGATTTTGTTTTGTTTTATTGTTTTACTTTATAAATATATTTTTATTTTCTTAAAAAGCTCTTGTATAGAATTTAGATAGAGAAATGTGTAAAAATTAGTAGTAATTAATTGTGCTAATTCTCCACTTGAATGGGATTTATTCTAATATGTAAATTTTGCCTGCATAAGTCCATGGTGATTAATAATTCACTGTTGGATAGTAGTTTGTGTTGTTTTGATTGATTGCATGTTGATAATATGTGAGTTTCTAGCAATCGATCTGACTTTCATTTTTTCTTTCAGAATTAAGATACTAAGGAAGACAGTGAACTAGAAATGATAACTGAAATGATGTTTTCCTTAGAAAGTAAAACTGAAAATGACTTGGATTGAACATTTTTTTTTTTCTTTTGAAGTTTTTGGACTTTGTTTCCTCTGTCATGTTTAAATACCTTTCCCTTTAAGAGTATTCTTTTTGAACACAGAGAGTTCTAGCAATAAACATGTAAATGTTTGTGGTCTTTTCAGATACGGTTAAAAAACTCCAGGATCAAAAACATGATATGGAGAGAGAGATCAAGACACTCCACAGGAGACTGCGGGTAGGCTGAATCCGCGCATTTTACCTCCAGCTTTCTTGGTGTTGAGGTGGAGACAGGCCAAATGAACCAAACCCCTGGCCAGCCAGTCAGTTCTGGCTCACAGCAGCCTTATAGTACAGAATCTATTTCTACAAAAGCAGGCTGCCTCATCATTCCCCTTTGGAGTGGCTAGTGGCTTGAACTGCCAACCTTCTTATCAGCAGTCATAGCTCTTAACCAATTGCACCACCAGGGCTCCTAAGTCGTCAGACCATCTAGTCTCATGCCTCTTTAAATGCAGTTAGGACACTGCCACAGATTCGGGCTGCTACCCGATTCCAGGAAGAAGACTCTGTTAGTGAGTATAGGTGGGCTCTGAAAATTTTAGGAAGATGAATTTAGGAATTGAGTTTACATAAATCCAAGTATATTAACTCAACTATAAAATGTCTCCTGCAAAACTGTTTTCACAAGAGGTTTCTTCCTCCTTTGAATTTGACCTGTTTTCCTATAGCTGTAGCAACCATGGTGGTGCAATGGATTACTAACTGAAACGTTGGCAGTTCAAACCCACCAGCCACCCTATGAGCAAAAAATGAGGCAGTCTGTCCTATACAGATTGACAGTCTTGGAAACCCTGTGGAGCGGTTCTACTCTGTCCTATGGGGTCATCATGCATGGAAATCGACTCAGGTTGGGAGATGCTCATCTCGTGGTTTGGCTGCTCCACCTATTTGAGAACTGCTGTGGTGTGGGGAGGTGCTTCAGTGTGGCCCAGCACTGTGGCTCCCTCTGTGGGGGAGGATGCACATGCATCCTCCAGGACTGTGGGGGCAGTCGGCGCTCAGTGCCTCACCGCCTCCCTTTGGATTCTGTCACTGTCGGATATAGTGGGTTTTTTGTTTTCTTGCTTCCTCTTCCTTTACTTTTGATTTTTTTTCCTGTTAGTTTTTGATGCCAGACTATTTTTAGTTTGTCACTGTTAAGACCTTTTAGTCTAATTCACACCCCATTTATGCACCTTCCTGAGATTCTCAAAGGTACAGCTTTGTGGATTATAATGTGTTTATTTTCAGAAGACTGATTTTGAAATTGCAGGAGGAAGGGCGGCTTGGTGTCCTCCTCGTTAATATTTACTTAGCACCCAGGGTCCAGTGCCTTAGCAGGCTGGCCAGCAGGAAGATCATTTACTCATTAAGAGCAAACCAGAAAACAAGCTCACTACCTCCAGTTAGTTCCGACTGATAGCAACCATATAGGACAGAATAGAACTGCATCAGGATTTCTGAGGTTGTAGCTCTTTATGGGAGCAGACGGCCTCATCTTTCTCTCACAGAGTAGCTGGTGAGTGTAAACTGCCAACCTTGTGTTTAACAGCACAAAGCTTATCCCAGTGCACCACCAGCAATTCTTTCATTTAAGTTTACCCGTTAAATTCCCATTGCTGTTGAGTTGATTCTGATTCGTAATGACCCTATATAACGGAGTAGAACTAGGCCATAGGGTTTCCCGTGCTACAGCCGTTACAGAAACAGACTGTACTTCTTTTTCCTTCGGAAACTGACTGTTGTGTTCATACTACCAACATTTTGGTTTGCTGTCAAGTGCTTAACCACTCTACCACCAGAACTAAGACCATACCAAACCTGTTGTCATCAAGTCCATTCCAACTCATAGTGACATGGTGACCCTATAGGACAGAAACTAATTGTGTCCTCTAAGGTTTCCTAAACTCTTTATGGAAGCCAACTGCTACGTCTTTCTCCCATGGAGTGACTGGTTTGGAGCCGAGTGCTTTAAGCACTGTGTCACCAGGGCTCCTTTGTTCAGAATAAAGTCAATAACAGTGGCATTGCTCATTAGAAATGGGTAAAAAGTCATTTGTGGAGTACAGTCGCTCTACAGTAATCAATAATCTAATCATAAACAAGCAGTATTGCTTTTAAATAGCTACCTTCTCACTCTCTTCTGCAAGTAAAAATGTGCTCTTTGAACTTAGGAGGAATCTGCGGAATGGCGGCAATTTCAGGCTGACCTCCAGACTGCGGTCGTCATTGCAAATGACATTAAGTCTGAAGCCCAGGAGGAGATTGGAGACCTGAAGCGCCGGCTGCATGAGGCTCAAGAAAAAAATGAGAAACTTACAAAAGAACTGGAGGAGATCAAGTCACGCAAGTATGCTGTGTGTTTATGTTTCCAATCAGTCCCTGGTTTGTGAGGGGGTGTTAGGAGAAAAAGTGAGGCATGACTGAGCTTGGATCCAGTGGATAGTACTTCACCTGTCTGGGCTGTGTTTTATGACACCTGAAAAGTGGGCTGCCAGCATGGCTCTAGTCCTGTCATGCTCAGTTGCAAACAACAGTCCTCTCCTTCCCATGCCCCACACTCCAGCCTGTTACTTTGCTTCAAAGAATAGGCTTGCGATGAGATCGGGGTTCCAGAGACAAACCCTCACCCCATTCCAGCTAGCTGTATGATCTTGGACTAGGTCCTAAATCTTCCCAAGCTTCCATTTTCTCCTCTTAAGAATTGAGAAATCCCCGTTTCACAGCAATGCTAAGATTGCATTCGATCTTGCCTGTGAAGTGCGTAAGACCATGACCAGCATACTTTAGCAAGTGTGTTAGACACCATAGTAAAGAACACAAAGTGCTTCCTCCCCATCACTCAGAAATCTTCTCTTGTTCTCTTTTATATTACATACATGCCTGGGGTAGTACTTCTCCCATCTCACATAGAGACCAGTGGAAACTTGTAAAAATGGTTAGATGAGTTGGCATTTGTATGATATGCACAGACCTCTTTGGTGAGACTCCATCTAAGAGTGGGGGGTTGTAATGCTTGTGTTTATTACTTTCAGTAATTCTTCACTTGTTGTTGTTAAGTGCTGTTGAGTCAGTTCTGACCCATAGTGACCCTGTATAGGGTTTCCAAGGAGCAGCTGGTGAGTTTGAACCACTGACCTTAAGGTTCAAACCGACTTTGCAGTCCAGCGCATTATCCCACAGCGCCACAGCAGGACTCCAGTTCTTCAGTGTTGTTGTTGTTGTTAAGAGCCGTCGAGTTGATTTCGACCCATAGCGACCCTGTATAGGGTTTCCAAGGAGCAGCTGGTGAGTTTGAACCACCGACCTTGCAGTTCAAATGACTTTGCAGTCTGGTGCATTGGCCCACAGTGTCACACCAGAACTCCACTACTTTAGTAGATGTAGGAAAAAAATTTAGGAAAACATAAAACAGTGTTGTTGTTGTTTTTTAAAAAAACTGTGTTTTTGAAAGTAATCTTTATTGCTATCTGACTACTATTCAATATAGAGAAAAGCATCGCTAAAGCAGAACACTGTGAGAAAGATGATGATTCTTTCTCTACTGGTATAAAACTCATTCCCAATATATGACCAATGCAGGAAGTCCCAAAATCATGTGTGAGTGGAAATCCATTCAAAATACACAACTTATCAAAGGATTGTAGTGGATGGAGTAGGGAAAGTTCATGGATAAGGTTTTAGATTCCAAATTGCAACAAACCGTAGGTGACAAGTTTTGGTGTAGTATCACAGAAGCTAGCCTCAGTTATCTGGACAGGCTAATAACATATTCTGCCCTTTTCCAGTTGCATATCTCTGTGAGTTCTGCTGCTTTTCACAGAACAGCAGACTAGATGCAGAAGCTAAAAGAAAACCAAGTTGTGTTCTGTGAAGCCAGGCATTAAAGAGATTTTCAAGAATGTAATCATTGCCATTCTTCTCACTATGCCTTGGTTTTAGAAGATATGAGGGGCTTTAAAAAGTTTGTGGAAAATTCCTTAATTCCTTTTTTGAAACTTTTTATTGTGAATTGAGTGAAGATTTACCTGGAAGATCATCAGTTTTACATTCAATGGTTTCATCTCAACTTCCTCCCTGTGGTTCCTATTTCTATTCCACCCTCCTTCCCATCCCTTTTCAACTTTGTCCATAGGTAAATATGGTCCTTTTGATCTTGAATGGTTGACCATTCCATGGTGAGTATATCTTATTAGTGTTGATGTCGCCCTATATACCTATCTACTGCTTAACTGAAAATTGGGCCACTAGGGTGAGTTCCATTCTAGACCTGAAAGATAACCAAGGTCCATAGTCTCAGGTTCCTCCAGTCTTTTTATGACCAGTAAGCCTGGTCTTTAGAAAAATTCCATTAATTAAAAAAAAAAAATGTTTTATTGTGAACTGTGTGATAGTTTACATGGGTGAACATTAGCTTTACATTCATCCTATTGTATATCGTTTCTTTGCCATGGATACAATCCCCTCCATGCATCATCAACCAAACAAAGAATGCCGTTGATTTTTAACTCCATTTTCCCCCAGGCTTTTGGACGTTCCCTTTTATAGTAATTTTTTTTATAAACATGTTATTTGTACTAATATGTCTTGGTTTATTGTTTATTGAATTAAATACTTTAGGCATTTTAATTTCTACCCTAGTAAAAGTCAAAGTTGTAATCTATTGAAACAAAAGCACTTGGAGTCCTCAGTAATCACAACTCAATAAGAGTGTAAAGGGGCCCCAGGACTTAAAAAGTTCGATAGACATTGTTGATTGTTTAAGGCATCTGATGTGGGCTTTGGGTTGTTGATTCTTTATTCACATCTGATTCTGACAGCAGCTGTGTGTGAAACCCTGTGGTGTTACTGGAGAAAAAAGCCCTGTTGGGAGATCCGATGGGCACCCAAGACAAAGTTTCCTAAGGCCTAGCACAATTTATGTCCCCCTGTAAATTTCTCTGATAGTTACATGACACATACAAAATCTGCATCTGTCATCTCATTTCAAACTCAAGCTCTGTGTCTGTCCTCTTGGCAAATTAAAGCTGGCCAGAAAGAACATGGAATTGGTTTTTTAGATTATTGGAGATCTGTCACACTGCATTGTTGCAGGGAGTCACATTACTAACTTGGGTGTCTGTGCCTATTATCTTGGTTCTAATTCTGGTGGGAGACAGCAGCATTCTTGTTTTGCTTATCTAAGAATATGGGTTCTACTTTCCTTCCTTACGTGCAGGGCATTGTCTATAGGTCCAGTGCTGCTCCTGCAGATGTGCTGGTAGCACACATGCCCTCTGGGAAAGGCCATCCTCTTGCCATACCAGACCTCCGACTCTGACTCAGAACCTTTGGCCAGGTTGCCTCCCATGTCTCTGCTTGTTGATTGTTTGTGTCCTCACCTTACACTGACGCAGAGAAAATGGGATTTTATGCTACTTAACTGACTAACTGGAGTCCTGGTGTGGCGCTGTGGGCTACTACGTCAAACTGCAAAGTCATTTGAACTGCAAGTTTGGTAGTTCAAGCTCACCAGCTTCTCCTTGGAAACTCTATACAGGGTCGCTATGGGTCAGAATCGACCTGACGACACTTAACAACAACAACTGACTTAGGATAACCTGATGTTGTTGTTGTTATGTGCCATGGAGTCGGTTCCGACTCACAGCGACCCTGTACAGGGTTTCCGAGACTGTAAATCTTTATGGGAGCAGACCGCCTCATCTTTCTACCACGGGACCGCTGGTAGTTTTGAACTGCTGACTTTGCGGCTCGCAGCCCGATTCGTAACCATTACGCTACCAGAGCTCCTTAGGATAACTTGATAGAAAAGCATAAAAACTGTTTCCTGGAATGTGCCGAGTGAGCAAGAGCATTAGATACTTGATTCAGCCCTACGGGTCCTGCTGTTTTGTGTTTTTAGCGGATACTTCCCAATGCTTTCCAGTTGGGAGGGGAAGATGTGCATCTTCCAGTGCACACTTAAGAATGCTCTGATTTCCATGTTTCCAGACAAGAGGAGGAGCGCGGCCGGGTCTATAATTACATGAATGCTGTTGAGAGAGATCTGGCAGCCCTGCGGCAAGGGATGGGACTGAGTCGGAGGTCCTCAACATCCTCAGAGCCAACCCCCACTGTCAAAACCCTCATCAAGTCCTTCGACAGTGCATCTCAAGGTACTTTCTTCCATGTTATGCCGAGGGCAGATACTGTATTCACTCATATGTTCTCTGGTCTGGTCTGATACTCATCACCTCACTCTCTAGTTTCATCAGACATCATATACTATTAATGAGTTAGTTTCTGTGAAAGGTAAATTTTAATATGAGATTTAGAGTCTGTTAACTTCAGATATTTTGATTCACAGAGATTTTGTTCCTTAAACCCATCAGAAAGGCATAGTCTCCCACTCGGAAGTTCATACAGATTCCCATAACTTACTTGTTTTTTCCCTACATTTTATTTATTTATTTATTTATTGTTGTTGAGAATATACATAGCAAAGCACATACCAACTTAGCAATTTCTGTATAAACAATTCAGTGTTCTTCAAGTTTGGCAGCCATTCTCTACCTGCTTTTCTGAGTTGTTCCTCCTCCTTTAACATTATCTCACTGCCTTCTAAGGCTCCTTTCTAAACTTTCAAGTGCTGTTGTCACTTTGATCTCATATAGATAGTTCATAAAAGGCAGACCTTTATTACTAGTTAAGGTAAACTATTGTTTGCTTTTAAGAAAACTTCAAGAGTTTAGAGTTCATAAAGAGTATCTCAGGATCCCACTACCAGTATTAATGGAAGAGAAATACGAGCTATAAAGCAAATGGACATATGCACACTCATGTTCATGAAAGCATTATTCACAATAGCAAACACATGGAAGCAACCTGGTGTCCATCAAAAGCTGGCTGGATAAACAAGCTGATGTATACACACAGTGGAATACTAGGTACCTTAAAGAATGGCGAGGAAACACTCATAACATGGATGCATCTGGAGGACGTTGCACTGAGTGAAAATAGTCAAAAGGATAAATAGTGTTTGAGAGCCCAATTATAAATTGTCAAGAAAAGGTTTAAACACAAAAAGAAATGTTCTTTGATGATTGCCAGGGATGAGTGGGCAAGGGAGAGAATATCACTACAGAATAAATATGTATTAACTTGGGTGATGGGAAAGGCAGTGTACAATCAGGGGGAGGTCAGCACATTATGACGAAGGCAAAGTAAGTCACGAGAGGCACAAAAGAGTTACAGACAACAGAGGTAACTCCTATTACACACTTTACACAGTTTTGCAATAGCAGTAATAACAAACTAATCTACATGTGGATATGTAGGCAGTAATGCAAACTGAACAGGTATGGGTTGGAAAATAGAACTGCACACATGAGCATGCATCGTTTTGACAGAGGAGATTTCTACATATGTAGAAATATATAATTTATATAGTACTGAGCAAACAGGGCAAAGTTATGGAAACTTCTTAGCCATAACCAAACAACTTGATGGAATGAATCATTAAGGGCTTAGGACCACAGTCTTGGAGGACATGTAGGTTAATTAGCATAACATAGTTCACGAAGGCAATGTTCTATATCCTACTGTGATGAATAAACAACCAGTGTCTTAAAAGCTTGGGAGAGACAATCTAATATGCAACCTGTTGATCTGTTTCCATGTGGAATAAAGATGAATGAAGAAAATCAAAGACTCAAGGAAACAAGTAGCCCAAAGGATTAATAGACTAGGTAACCACAACTCCTACTACCCGGAGACCAGAAGAATTAGGTGGTGCCCAGTTACCACCACCAGCTGGCTCATGGTGCCACAGAAGACACTCTGATCGGATCACAGAGTGGGGAAAAAAATGTAAATCAAAATTCAAAATCTAAAAAGATCAGACTTAACTAGTCTGATAGAGACTGGTGGAACCCCCAAGACTCTGGCCCTTAGACACCCTTCAAACCTGAAACTAAACTCACCCCTGGGGAGCACTTTTCAGCCAAATAACAGAGAGACATATAAAGTGAAAAATAACAGTCATAAAGAATGTATTCTTCAGAACAATTGACCATAAGAGACCAAAATGGCAGCATTTGCCCCAAAACAGAGCTCAGAAGGCAGGAAGGGGCGGGAAAGGAGGAGGAAGAATGGATACAGGGAATCCAGGGAAAAAGTGGAAAGAGTGTTGTTACATAGGGGGAATTGAAGCTAATGTTATGAAACAAAATGTGTATAAATTGTTGAATGGAAAACGAATTTGCTCTGTAAACCACAATTGAAAAAAAAAAAAAAATTATCTCAGGGTAATAGTTTCAGTTTTTCTGCCTTCTTGTCTCTAGAAAGTCTGGAGTTCATGAGAATTTGAAATTCTGTTCTGCATTTTATCCCTTTTGATCAGGATTCTTCTATGGAATTGGTCAAAGTCTTCAGTCATGGTAGCCAGACACCATGTAGTTCTTCTGGTCTCGTGGCAAAAGAGGCAGATTCTGGAGTCCATTGCCTCAACTATTCCTGATCCTTCTTCCTTTGTTGCTCCAAGTGAATAGATAACCAATTGTTGTGTGTTGGATGGCTGCTAGTATGCTTTAAAGACCTGAGACAATTACACAATGCACTAGGAAATAGAAGCACTAAGTATGTTATTAAGCCAATAAACTAGAATGTCCCATCAAACCATGACCCTCAACCTGCAAACTAAGTAACCAAATTGCATGAAGTATTTGGTTGTACATAAGCAATTTCATTAGCTACCCTTTTTTTGCTGTTGTTGTTGTTGTGGTAAATACATCTATCATATAACTTGCAATTCAACGTTTTGCAGGTATGTAGCTAATTGACAACAATTACAGTAATTGCTGTCTGGTATATAACAATAGGTTGAGTATGTGACCCTCCCCTTAATTGGTGTTGCTTTTCCAACTCCTTGCCTCCTTCCTTCCCCCCTCACCAACACTGATAAACTTGAACTGAAACATTTGCTGTTTTTTAATCTTTTTATACAATGTTTGTTGTTATTAAGTGCCACCAAGTCGATTCTGACTCATAGTGACCCTGTACAGGGTTTCTGAGGGGCAGCTGATAGGGTTGAACTGCCAACTTTGCGGTTCTCAGTCCAGTGCTAATCCTACAGTGCCATACCAGGAGTCCTTTATGTAAGAGAGATCATATGATATAATATATGTAATTGATTTTTTAAAAAAAGTTATAATCATTAGTATTTACTGAGTAGTAATTTTTTTAAATTGTGCTTTATGGAAAAGTTTACAGAGCAAATTAGTTTCCCCTTTGATAGTTTATAGGTAAAATATTCCATGACACATTCCCCACAATATGTCAGCAATATCCCCATTTCCACCTGGGGTTCCCCATTTCTGGCCTGGGTTCCTCATCTACTTTCTTAAATTTTTAAAGTTTTTATTGTGAATTGAGTGATAGTTTACATGGGAAAATATTGGTTTTACACTCATCGTTTCACTGCAATGATGTAATTGACTTTTATAATTGACTTATTTCACTCAGTGAAATACGATTTCATTTCACTTACTCACTGAGTAGTATTCCATTGTATGTATGTACCATATGTTGTTTATCCATTATTTTGTATAGGCAGTTAGCAGATCAGCTCGTAATCCACTATGCTACCAGGGCACCTTAAAAACAGATAAGGGTTCAAATCTCCCCATATTCTTACCAACATTTAAAAAAAAATCTTAGTCACCCTAGTAGGAGTGAAGTGATATCTCATTGTGGTTTTGATTTGCATCTTTTGGATGGCTCATGAGGAGTCCTGGTGGCACAGTGGTTCAGTGCTCAGGTACTTACTGAAAGTCAGCAGTTTGAACTCACCAGCAAGAGAAACAATGTGGCAGTCTGCATCTGTAAAGATTTAAGACTTGAAAACCCTTTGGGTCAGTTCTCCTGTGTCCTTAAAGGTTGTTATGAATGAGAACTGACTCGATGGCAGTGGGTTTGGTTTTGAATCTGATGGCTAAAATGATGCTGAGCATCATTTCATGTATCTGCTGCCCATTTGACGGCCCTATTTGGTGAAACGTCTGTTCAAGTCCTTTGCCCATTATATGATTGGGTTATTTGTCTTTATATTAAGTTGTTGAAGTTTTATATTAGGAGGTTTCAAAAGTTTGTAGAAAATGTAATTGAAAGACAATAGAATTTTTCCACATATTGATTTTATTATTATTTTATATTTTTTATTAAGTTGTCAGATATATATATGGTTTCTGAAGATACTCTTTCTTTGGGATTACATCAGCACTAAATGAAAAACCATATGTAAGTACCCTTAGTGAGATCTGTGCTAAGAAGCCTGAGACTATAGAAAGGAATCAA
Source organism: Chrysochloris asiatica (assembly GCF_000296735.1). Lineage (NCBI taxonomy): Eukaryota > Metazoa > Chordata > Mammalia > Afrosoricida > Chrysochloridae > Chrysochloris > Chrysochloris asiatica. Next base: position 910,534 of record NW_006408824.1, read on the forward strand.
CTTTGGATTCTGTTTTTGGACTTGTTCAGACTGTGAGGGAGACTGACATTGAAGCAGTAGTCACATATGCATGTGTTAGAAGTACCTGTGTGTGGCACGAGGAGAGATTCGCAGGGGTTTGTTCTTGTTGTAATATAGTTACTGAGCATCCATGACCTGCCAAACTATTTATATAATACACTGTAGACGTACTCCACTTTGCTTTAATTTTGTATTTGAATTTCAATTGTTTATGGAATCCTTAAGCTCCATGATACAATTGAAAACTGACTACTGTCAATTCTGACTCTAAACCTATAAGATAAGAGTAGAATGGCTTCAGAGGATTTCTAAGGCTGTAAATCTTTATAGATGCGGACTGCTTCAGAGCAACTGGTGGGTTCAAACCACTAGTCTTTTGGTTAGCTGCCAAGTACTTAATTACTGTACCACCAGGGTTTCTTGTAGCATATCAAAAACCAGACACACAGCTATTGAGTTTATTCCAACTCATAATGATGCTACAGGACAGAGTAGAACTGCTCCATTGGGTTTTCTGAGGCTATAAAACTTGACAGGAGTAAACCACCTCATCTTTCTCCCTCAGAGTGGTTGGTATGTCCAAACCAATGATATTTCAAGTACTCCAATGCTTAACCTACCTATCCACCTATCCACCAGGGCTCCTTATGATATAATAACAAAAGTAAATGACATGGTTACTCTGGGGAAACAGAGGACTCACTAGAGGAAGTGGAAGTACCCAGACGTCTTCCAGTAGGTTTCCAGGGGAACAGAGAGCCTGGGTCACTGAAGAATCATTATATAGAGACCACTTGAGAAAGCTGTCATTGTTCAAGGGCACATCCATGATTTCCTCGTTTATTTGTCACTTGTGCAGGGCCAAATCCTACGGCTGCTGCAATGCCTCGAACGCCTCTGAGCCCAAGCCCTATGAAAACACCCCCTGCAGCAGCTGTATCCCCGATGCAGGTAAGTGTCTGTGACCTGGGTGTGCCTGAGGGGTGGGCAGGCAGAATCTCAAAGTGAAGGCTCTTTTTCAGAGTCATTCACACACATCAGGTGTAATAGTCTATAACAGGGTATCACTAATCCCTTCTGTGTGTGAATGCTCCTGTTCTGCAGTGCCCCAGCAACCCTTTCTTTGTGTTCTTGATATAAAGTCACTTTTGGAAAAGAGCACATGAAAGTAGCAGTAACCTGGTACCCTGTGAGGTAGTCTTGGCCTTACCTCCTCCCTCAAATACTAGGGTCTGGGAATATCTTCTATTTGAGTGGGTACTTCTGTTCAGTTAACTGTTGGCCATGTGTTTTTGTGAAGTTTAGGGTAAAATTATGCTGCCTCTGCTATGTAATGCCTTAAATTTAATAGCTTTGCATTTCCATGCATCCAGAAGGGGTTATGTTGTTAATTTTAAAGGAAGATAAAAGAAATTCTGTATGCTATTTATAGATTTAATGCTTTTTTTGTGTTCTCCATTAGTAAAAAAAAAAAAAATTCTGAAGGCATAAGTCAAAGCAAAGTAAAGGAACAAAATTGAATACACTACAAATAAGGCAAAATTTAACAGAGGAATGTTGTCCAGCAAGAAGTGGTTTCTTGACATTTTATGAACAAGGCCTCACTTTGTACATCTTTCTAAACATAGAAGATGAAAAATCCCATATTGATGACTTGATAAATCTGACAGTTACAAGCCACATTCAATAGCTTTTTCATACTTTATTAGTTCTTACAGTACTGCTCAAATCTAGTTGTAAATAAAAATGATGTGGAGAATAGAAGGAGAAATAAAAAAATACTTCTACAAAGTCATGTTATTGAGTGCTGTCAAGTTGGTTCTGTATAAGGTTTCCAAAGCTGTAAATCTTTATAGGAACAGAAAGCCTCATCTTTCTCCCATGGAGCCACTGGTGGGCTGGAACTGCCGACCTTATGGGTCACAATTCAGTGTTTATCCTACAGAGCCACTGGGCTCCCTTGTTAAGATAAATATATAAAAATGGGAAGCTATTGTTTCTCAATGTAACCTCCAACTAAGTCCATACACTTTTTGAAAGTGGCGTTTCCATCTCTCTACCCTCCCTGAAAAATTCTGCACCCTTGGATTTAAACCACATCAAAACAGTAGTTTGGATATCGTTGAGAGACTCGTCTCGTGTTTCTTTGAAGTGTCCTTTGAGTTTTGGGAACAAAAAGAAGTTTGAAGGGGCAAGATCTGGGCTGGGTAGTAGATATGTAAGGGTTTCCAGTGAAATTCTCGTAAGAGAGCCCTTGCTACCCGCCAATAATGAGCAGGTACGTTGTCACAATGGCAAAAAAAAATCCTCGGTGTAACTTTACTGGCCCCTTTCTCACCAGTGCAGTTTTCCATCGTCTTAAAACTTCTTCCTAATAAACACCGTGATTGTCCTGTGATCTTGGAGAAAACCTGTCAACATAACTCCAAACAATTGCCATGTCTTCTGAGCTGACCTCTCTGCCCTGAAGTGAATAGGCCCAGCAAGTTCCCTTGGATGCCACTGTTTTTTTGTGTTTTTTTTTGCCACTGTTTTTTGTTGTTTTAACAGTGTTTTTTAATCATCACCTTTACTTTCAACTAATCATTTTGTTTCATGTCAATGATTACACTCTCCTCCCTGTAACAGGTTATATCCTGCTTCCGTTTTACATCTTATATTTCCTGAATTAATAAAGCAAAAGTATTTGATGTATACATACAAAACAAAAAAATGTCATTTAAATGTCCATAGGGCACATTTTGCAATATGGACATTTAAATGACCAGTCAGCTGCCCACAGGCACATAGCCTTTCTCAATCTGTGAGCCTGGAGTACTCAGCTGCTCTACCTCTCCATACCATTGCCTCTGCCACCGTCTCTGCTATTGCCACTTTTATGGGTATTTTCTCATGCCACTCATGCTCTTCCTTCTTGATTGTTCTGAGAGCTTCTGTTTCTGAGATGAAAGATTAACTCCTCTCCAGTTTTAGTTATGTATCATCTACAATTACAGTTGTGATTAATCCTATTAGCATTACTCACAACTGAAAATCCTATTACCATTATCTCCCATCCCCTTTCACCAGATCCATCTGGAAAAGAGAAAAACTATCTACCTTACCCCCTTCATTCTGAAACTAAGCACACTCATGAAAGCTGGAAAAGACCAGCCACCTCATGCCATTATAGCTCCCCATTTTTGATAGCCAGTGTCTAAATTGCCTGTTTCTATCAACCCAGTAAGGAGTTCTGGTTGAGTAGTGGTTGTGAGTCAGGCTGCTAACCTCAAGGCCAGCAGTTCAAAACTACCCACTGTTTCCGTGGGAGAAAGATGAGGCTTTCTGCTCCCGTTAAGATTTACAACCTTGAAACCCTATACAAGGTTGCTCTGAGTCAAAACTGACTCCACAATACCTAACCAGCCAACCAAATCACCCCAGTGCACTGAGGAAACAAACTTGATCATTGATATGAAGAATTCTTCCATTTCAGTTAGGATTTTGAGCAACTGTATCCATAAGCAAAGATCCAGCGCATCAAATTGTAGCAATTTACACTTGCTTACAGTATCAAACTTCTTTATCTTCATTGGTTGAGTTCTGGTCAGCTAGCTATCCAAGCTAGGTCAAATGAGTACTATTTGCAAGTTTGGGAGTTCATGCACACCTCCCCACACTCAGACCAAGCTGGCCACTTCTCAGCTTTCAGCTCTAGCCTTCAGTGGCTAGGTCCATGGGCTCAGGAGTTCACACATTTTAGCAGGAAGCCACATTTTTTTTTGTTTGTTTGTTTAATGTTTTATTGTGAATTATGTGATAGTTTACATGGGAGAACATTAGCTTTACATTTATCCTATCGTATATAGTTTCATTGCCATGGTTACAATCCCCTTCATGCATCATCGACCAACCAAAGGGTATACCCTGCAAGCCTGCTCCCTGATTGTCAGCACACAGCCCCTCTCCCTCTCTG
>NW_006408824.1:918223-922434 GCF_000296735.1 Chrysochloris asiatica
GTCGGGTATTCTGTGTTGTTGTTGGCGGAGCTCTCTGCTATACGTCCACCTGATCCGCCATCTTGTTTGTTCTTCCAATAGAAGTACTTTTGAACTGTGACATTGTAGGATAACATTGGACCAATTCAAACTCACCAGCCATTCCTTGGAAACCCTATACAGGTTCACTATGAGTTGGAACTAGCTCGATGGCACTTACATATATTAGGTTAATCCAAAAGAAGGCAAGAAAAAGGAGGGGACAAAGTAACAGTGGAACAAATGGAAAACAGAAATATATCAAATTTAAACCTCATCGTATCAATAATTACATTAAGTTTAAGTAGCATAATCATTCTACTAAAAAGTAGAGATTATCAGACTGATAAAGAAGGAAGACCCAATTAGATGCTTTCTATAAGAATCTAGTTTAAAAACAAAGGGATGCAGATAAAATATTTTATGCAAACTCATATGAGAAAGTTGGAGGATTATTTTCATACAAAGTAGACTTGAGAACCAAAAAGATTATAGGGGATAAAGGCGATTTCATAATGTTAAAATAATCAGTTTATCTAAAGGTACTATAGTTCTTAATAAGTTTACATACAGTAAAACTGCAAAAAGTATGAAGCAAAACAGAATGAACTCATAAGGTAGAAAATTAGTAAGGATACAGAAGGCTTGAATAGCTGGCTCCCTCAGTCAAATGTACTGAATTCACATGTTTAGAACTCCCACCAACAACAGCAGAATTTTAGTAGCTCTTTTTATCGTGGAGTCATCAGTGAGATAGACCATGTGTAAGGCCTCATATATGAAAACAAACATATAAAGGATTGAAATAATAAAAAACATGTTCCCTAACCACAGTGGAATTAAATAACAAATGAGTAATAAAAACTAACACATTTGTAAGTAACCATGTGTCAGCAAATCCATTAAATGGTAAATTAAGACAGTATTTTGAAGTGGATAAAAATGAAACTAAAGCATATCAGGATCTGTGGGATGTAGCAAAGGCAGTGCTTAGAGGAAACGTGTACCTTTAAATGCTTTTTTTATAAAGAAGAATGTCCATAGGGCACATTTTGCAAGCCAGATTAAGTCTAAAATTAATTATATAAGTTTTTACCTAAAGAAGTTAGAGTAAGAATACTGTATTAAACCTAAAGTAAGAGGAAATGAAAAACAAGAGCAGAAAATTTTTTTTAATAGTCAGTATAACCAAAAGCTAGTTCTTGGGAAAATGAGTAAAATTCTTAAACCTCTAGCTGGACTAATTTAAAGAAAAAGAAAATATAAATGATCAACATTAGGAATAAAAGGAGACATACATATAATATAAATATTTAAAGGATAATACAGGAATATTATTAATAACACTCTCATGCCTATAAATTAAAAAAATTAAATGAAATAGACAAATTCCTTGACGTTATAATTAAATACCTTCCCACATATTTTTCTGTATCTCATTTACAATGATGGTCACATGAATCTCCATGTGATAAAATGACATAAAATTGCATGAATGCGTTGTTGTATGCCATTGAGTTGGTTCTGACTCATAACAACCCCATATTTCTGAGCGCAGCGGCTGGTGGGTTTGAACTGTTGACCTTGCTGTTGCCAATCTAGGGCTTATCCTACCATGCTACTTGAGGGGGGCCATCAGTAATTATGAGCCAACATAATTTCCCTGGTTTTAGTATTGTACTTTATTTATATAAGAAGTAACCATTGGGGGAAAATGAGTGAAAGGTATTTGGGACCATCCTGTACTAACTTTGCAATTTCTTGTGAATCTATAATTATTTCAGAATAGAAAGCTATAATTAAATAAGCCTTTCCACAAATAAAACTCCAGACCCACATGATTTTACTGGTGAATTCTGTTGAAGCTTTATAGAAAAAATATTCCAATCCTATATAAAATATTTCACAAAATAGAAGAGAAAGTAGACTTCCCAATTAATTTTATGAGGCCCTGTTGCCAAAACTAGACAAAAACATTCCAAAAAATAAAACTCACTTACCAGTATTCTGACTATTAATATAGATGTAAACTTAAGGGAATTAACAAATTGAATCTAATAATATATAAAACTGATAATCCACCAGGGACAAGTATGGTTTATCCCAGGAATGCAGGGTTAAAATTTAATTCCTTAACAATCAATTATCTGCAGAAAAAGCCTTTAACAAAATTTCACAGGCATTCAGAATAAAAACTCCTGTTGAAGTTGTAACTAAAGGGGAATTTCTTCATCCTGTGCTTGAGTTTAAATCAAACAGATAGAATCCTTTTGCAAACGTGGTTGCTGAGAGCGAAAAACTGACCAGGAGTTAGTCCAAGAGACATTAGTTTATTACAGAAAGAGATGGTTTACAAACAGGGAAATTTACCGACTGGGACAAGAACAGCAGCTGTTTCTAGTATTGGCCAGCTGGACAATCAGGATTCCACCCCAACCAAATAAACCTCATATTCCAGGAAGGAAGGGAGGGGTGGGTGGTATGAGGAGAGTCTTATCTCCAGCAGAGACTCGGGCATAAAACAGCTCTGTGCCAGCTGCCTGTTACTCCCTAGTGGATAAGTAGCTAATCCATGAGAACACAGAATTTCAGTAAGCAGGGTCAGGCATATATGTTAGAGGGGGAGAGAAGGGGAATGACAGGGCATTTCTTCTGGGTCAACATTGGTGTGGCCATTTTGGAGCATTCAGCTTTTGTCCCTTCAGCCTGGTAAATGGATCTGTGAAAAGTCTCCAGCTGCCATATCACTTTCTTGACCAGCTGCTCCCCTCTGGGATCAGGGCATCAGGAAGGAGACTCATTCTCACTGCTTAGTGGACTCTCCTCCCAGGAATGAAAGAGACAGGTGGTTGTGTTAGGCATTGTGGAGTCTGTTCAGACTCACAGCAGTGCTACGGTAAACAGAAGGAAACGCTGCCCACTCCTGTGCCACCCTCACAGTTTTTCCTGTGGTTGAGCCTACTATTTGAGCCACTGTGTCAGTCCATCTCATTGAGGGCCTTCCTTCTTGTCATTGACCCTCTACTTTACAATGAATAACATCCTTTTCCAGAGACTGGTCCCTCCTAATGGTGGTGGTGGTGGTGTGCTGTGAAGTCGGTTCTAACTCATCGCGACCCTGCATAGGGTTTCCAGGGCTGTAAATCTTTATGGGCGCTGAAAGCCTCATCTTTCTCCCGTGGAACAGCTGATAGTTTCAAACTGCTGACCTTGGGGTTAGTAGCCCTACTTGTAACCAGTATGCTACCAGAGCTCCTTGGTCCCTCTTGAAAGCATATCCAAAGTATGTGAGATGAAGTCTGTGCACCTTAGAATTATCAATCATTTAAGATCAAAAGGGCAGCATTTGCTCAGGACAAAGTTCAGAAAGGTTAGGAAAGAAGGAGAAATAGAAATGGGAAACACAGGGAGGGAGTGGGGTAAGTGATGTTACATTATGTAGGAATTGTCATCAGTCACATGAAACAAAATGTGTGTGACATGAGTGTAAAACTGATCTGCTCTGTCAACCTTCACCCAGTTTACACACATAATTCTAGAGTGCCGGTAGTTGTCAGGGGGCAGTGATGGAGAGCAGGGAAGGGGAAAGGAGGCCCACAGGAGGAATCCTTGTGTGATGGGATATTTTGTACCTCGACTGTATCAGTATTGACATCCTGGTTGTGATACTTAACGCTAGTCATGTAAGATGTCAGCATTTGGGGGACAAGATGAGGGGTACGTGGGATGTTACTCTATTATATTTGAATCTACAATGATATGAAAGTTAATTTTCAAAAAGTGTATTGATTACATTGTATTTCTGTGTTATGTATATGTGTGTATGTGAGACAGAGAAAGGCATAGCAGTTAACTTTTTTGAGCCCTAGTTCTAGATTTCACCTGACTTTGACTGTTTATCTTACAATTTCAGAGACATTCCATAAGTGGACCGATCTCGACATCCAAGCCCCTAACGACCCTGACGGATAAGAGGCCAAACTACGGAGAAATTCCTGTTCAAGGTATATCTCGTTTTCAGTTTCTAAAAACACTACATATCACAGTATTTCATGCTTGCTATTAATCTTTGGGTCACTGTAGCATTTTTGCTAATTAAATTGTTGTTTACTTTGCTTCTGACATGTAGTCAACCACTGTGGTGTCATCTTTCTTAGAAGCTTGTTAATAGTACATCTTAGTTGTTTATTGGT
>NW_006408824.1:925399-926777 GCF_000296735.1 Chrysochloris asiatica
TCCTCACTTGTTTAGTGGTTGGTGCATAAATTTGAATAATAGTGGTATTAACTGTTTTTCCTGTAGGCAGATGGATGATAATATCCTATCACAGACAGTGTTGTACGTCATGACTTATCTGTATATGTTCTTTTTGACAGTGAATGCAACACTATTCCTCTTCAGTTTGTCATTCCCTGCATAGTAAACCACGTGGTTGTCAAATTCAAACTGGCCAGTACCAGTCCATTTCAGCTCACTAATGCCTAAGATATTGATGTTTATGCATTCCATTTCATTTTTGACCATTTCTAATTATCCTAGATTCGTGCTTTGTACATTCCATGTTCTGATTATTAGTGGATGTTTACGTTTGTTTCTTTTCATATTGAGTTGTGCCCCATCAGTAAGATTAACTACTCCTCTATTTTTATTACCCATCTTCTACCTTTATATTTGTAACAATTGTAATTAGCCATAACAATTACTCGCTATTCAATCAAAATAATCCTATCCACATCTTCTTTCACCAGACCCATGTAGACAAGATGAAAATGTTCATTGGGGATTCTACCTCTCCTCCCTCACTCACTCTGAAACTAAACTCCCACTTAAAAACTTGTAAGCCAGTCATTTTGTGACTTTATAACCCCCATTTTAGGTAGCCAATGTCTAAGTTGCCCATCCCTATCAACCCTATATACTGAGGGATAGTCTTGATCCTTGATGTAAAGACTCCTTCCCTCTCAGTTGGTATTTTGAGCAACTATATCTAATAATCAAAGGTCAAGTTCATCAAATTGTAGCAATTTACACTTGCTTCCTGTATCAAACGTCTTTATCTTCCTTTAGTCGAATTCTGATCATCAGGCTATCCGAGCTAGGTCAAATGGGTACTATCTGAAAATTTGGGCGTGCTTGCATACCTCTCCCCACTTCTTATCAGCTGGACACTTTACTCTCAACTCTAGCCCCCAGTGACTAGGTCACTGTCCATGGGCTCAGGAGTTCACAAGTGTCCTCCAACTTTGGAACAGCCAGCCCTTCCTCTTCTCTCTCTCCTATCAAGGTCGACAGAAGTCTATGAAACATGGTCATTCTCAGTCCATATCTTCATTGCTCCCTTTCCCCCACTTCAACTCACAAATCTTCCAAGGCAGTTACCAGTAAGCTTGCCGCCTGTTCTTGTGTTCCCTTTGAATTTCAGTCTTGGAAGGGGTTTTTTTCCTGAAGGGCCTTGATGGCTCCCAGGTAAACAGCTCATTTTTTTCTTATAATAGGCAAACAGTCTGCTTTTTTTTTTTTTCCCCCTGCTGGTCTTTCTGTCAAGAATTATCTTCTGTTCCTCCAGCTGCTCCAAGTTGGTCTGCATGTCCTTTCATGCGGGAATGTCCCACCT
>NW_006408824.1:927454-935176 GCF_000296735.1 Chrysochloris asiatica
TCTTCAAGATTCATCCTTGTTATGAGGTGTTTTGCAGCTTTGTTGTTATTCTTCAAGGTAGCATAATATTCCATTGTGTGTATGTACCAAAGTTTATCTATTCTTCCATTGATGGGCGCTTAGACTGTCTCCAGCTTTTTGCTATTGTGAATAATGCTGTGACAAACATTGGTGTGCATGTACGACTCATGTTTTGGTTTGTATTTCTTGTGGAGATATACAAAGTAGAAGAATTGCTAGATAATAAAATATTTCTATTTCCAACTTTCTGAGGAGGTGCCATACTGTTTTCCAGAGTGGCTGAACCATTTTACAGTCCCACCAGCAATATAGGAGTGTCCCAGTCTCTCCACATACATTTCTCTCTATGGCTGAGTACTGTTCCTTTACATACCTGGACCACCTTGTGTTTATGTGCTTCCCTCCATACCTCACCTCCCACCCTTTGGGTTATTGTGAATAATACTGCAAAGCACATTGGCGTACAAATACCTGTTTGCATTCAGGGTTTCCATGCTATTTCAAGTTTCACTTAGGAGTGGAATTGATGGCTCATATAATAGTTCTACTACCACCTGTCTGTCTGTCTGTCTGTCATACTGTGATGTCTTGTGTGTTGCTTTGATGCTGGAAGCTATGAACTTGGTATTTTTAATACCAGCAGGGTAACACATGGTGGACAGGTTTCAGCAAAGCTTCCAGACTAAGACACACTAAGAAGGAGGACAGGTGGATTACTTCTAAATGTTTGTTCACAGACGATCTTATGAATAGTAATGGAACATTTTCATTTGTTGTACCAGAAGATGAAAACATTAAAAATAGCAGCAGAACATTATCAGAAGATGAGTCTCTTGGGTTGGAAGGCACTCAAAATAAAACAGGGTTAATAGCTACCTCCTCAAAGTAGAGTTGACCGTAATGAGGTGACTGGAAGAAAGTTTGTGGACCTTTATTTAGAAGACACAACTGAAAATGAGGTGAAATAGCTGCAAATATTCATTACTAGCCAGAACATGGGATGTATGGAGTGTGAATGTAGGAAAATTGAAAGTTGTCCAAAATGAAATGGAACACATAAAGATCGATATCCTAAACAACACTGGTGAGCTGAAATGAACTGGTATTGGCCATTTTGAATTAGAAAATCATGGTTTTCTGTCACATGAATGCCTATATGGAGTCCTGGTGTGGCACTGTGGGTTAATGCACCAGACTGCCAAGCCCTCTGAACTGCAAGGTAGGTGGTTCAATCTCACCAGCTGCTCCTCGGAAACCCTATACAGGGTCACTATGGGTCGGGGCTGACTCGACGGCACTTCACAACAACTATATGCATATGGACTCCTGGGTGTGATGCTGTAGGCTATAATGCGTCAGACTGCAAAGTCATTTGAACTACAAGGTCAGTGGTTCAGGCTCACCAGCTGCTCCTTGGAAGCCCTATACAGGGTCACTATGGGTCAGAATAGACTCGACGGCACACAACAACAACATAGGCATATAGATATTATTCTATCACAGACAGCATTGTACTTCAGTTAGAACATGAGATGTTCTTTTTGATTATGAATGTCACACCATTCCTCTCTGTCATTCATGTGACAGAAAACCATGATTTTCTAATTCAAAATGGCCAATACCAGTTCATTTCAGCTCACCAGTGTTTAGGATATCGATCTTTATGTGTTCCATTTCATTTTGGACAACTTTCAATTTTCCTACATTCATACTCCATACATCCCATGTTCTGGCTAGTAATGAATATTTGCAGCTATTTCACCTCATTTTCAGTTGTGTCTTCTAAATAAAGGTCCACAAAGCTTTCTTCCAGTCACCTCATTACGGTCAACTCTACTTTGAGGAGGTAGCTATTAACCCTGTTTTATTTTGAGTGCCTTCCAACCCAAGGGGCTCATCTTCTGATAATGTTCTGCTGCTATTTTTAATGTTTTCATCTTCTGGTACAACAAATGAAAATGTTCCATTACTATTCATAAGATCGTCTGTGAACAAACATTTAGAAGTAATCCACCTGTCCTCCTTCTTAGTGTGTCTTAGTCTGGAAGCTCTGCTGAAACCTGTCCACCATGGGTTACCCTGCTGGTATTAAAAATACCAAGTTCATAGCTTCCAGCATCAAAGCAACACACAAGACACCACAGTATGACAGACAGACAGACAGGTGGTAGTAGAACTATTGTATGACCCATCAATTCCACTCCTAAGTGAAACTTGAAATAGCATGGAAACCCTGAATGCAAACAAGCAAGGCCAATTAATCGCTATTATTTAAATTTATGCACCAAACAGTAAAGCCAGTGATGATGAAATTGAACAATTCTATTAACTTTTTCAGTCTGAAGTTGATTAACCATACAATCAACATGCATTGATAATTACTGGTGATTGGAATGTGAAGGTTGGAAACAAAGAGGAAGGATCAGTAATTGAAAAGTACTGCCTTGGTGTTAGAAATGGTGTTGGAGACCATACAACAGAATTTTGCAAGACCGACAGTTTATTCATTGCAAATACCGTTTTTTAAACAAAAAATGTAGTAAATTTGATAACTGTGTATTCCATCTGCTAAGGTCCACATGCGTAAAAAAAGACTACATCTGTGGGAAAAGATGATGGAAAAGTTCAATATCATCAGCCAAAACAAGGTCAGGGGAAGACTGTGGAACAGAACATCAGTTGCTCATATGCAAGCTCAGGTTGAAGCTGAAGAAAATGAAAACAACTACACAAGAGCCAAAATATGACCTGGAATACATCCCAATTGAGTTTGGAGACCATCTCAAGAACAGATTTGATGCATTAGACACTAATGCCTGAAGACCAGAAGAATAGTGAGATAACATCAAGAACATCATACAGGCAGAAAGCGAAAGATCATTAAGAAGACAAGAAAGAAAGAAAAGATCAAAATGGATGTCAGAAGAGACTCTGAAAGTTGCTCTTAAGCGTAGAAAAGGTAATATGAAAGAAAGAAATGAGGTAAAAGTGATGAACAGAAAATTTCAAAGAGTAGCTTGAGATGACCTGGAGCTAGAAAACCAAAAGTGAAGAACATGCTCAGCATTTCTCAAGCTGAAAGAACTGAAGAAAAAAATTCAAGCCTTGACTTGCAATATTGAAGGGTTCGATGGGCAAAATATTGAACGATACAGAAAGCATCCAAAGAAAATGAAAAGAATACAGAGAGTCATTGTACCAAAAGGAAATGGTGTTCAACCATTTCAAGAGGTAACATACGATCAAGAACTGAAGGAAGAAGTCCAAGATGCATTGGCAAAAAACAAAACTCCAGTAGTTGATGATATACAAATTAAAATCTTCAACAAACTGATGCAACATGGAAGACACTCAGTCATCTATCTATGCTAAGAAATTTGGAAAACAATTACCGGGCCAACTGATTAAAAGAGATCCATATTTGAGCCCATTCCAAAGAGAGGTGGCCCCTTGTAGCTGGTAGAGGTTATATCCTGGGCGTCCTATGGGCCAACCTAGGAATAGAATTGCTGGGTCACGTATTGCTTCTAGGAGCTTGAGTGTCGCCAGTGGAGTATTAAGGGTTCAGGAAACATTTCCCATGTCACGTGGACTGACTTATATTGATGAAGTCAATATAAGGAAGTGCTAGATATAGTTAGCCAGGAACCAGGAGATCTTCTACGTGAGCAAATGTGAGAACATGGAAAACTCTGTGTCCAGGCCGCACAACCCTGATGAATCGAACCTGGCCACTATGGTATGAGCGAAAGAGCACTGTGGAAGAGACCCTGCCTGAAGACCGTAAAGGTGACCCTGAGACACAGAGACCACTGCATTCTCAGGCCCTGAGTGACCTCAGAGGAGGTGGAGGTGCTCCTGATGCCAGACTAACACAGATTCTGGGGATCTTCTCCCAATTCTGCTGCCTTCCAGAATCATCACGGTAGGGCAAGATTTACCTGGGAAGTCAGCAACTTAGCCTGATGCTGGGGTTTACCTGTTGTTGTTAGGTACTGTAAAGTTGATTCTGTCTTGCTGTTGTTAAGTGCTGTCTCACTCATAGTGACCCTGCATAGGGTTTCCAAGGAGCGGTTGGTAAGTTTGAACCACCAACCTTGTGATTCAAACATCAACCTTGTGATTCAACCTCGCAGTCCAGCACATTATTCCTGTGAGAAACATTTCCCATACTGACAAATGCTCAAGTAATCCAATCTGTACTCATTTTAGTGAGAGAGAGGTTTTCTTTATTTAATTTTGCAAAATTGGGCACCCAACCCCGTAAACATGGGCATGGGCCAAAGCGCTGCATGGCCTGCCCACAAACAGTTTTATTCCGCTGTCTTGAAAAAGCCCCTCCTCCAGTTCTCCTTCCCCTGGGCATTCCAAGGTCACCTACTAGTCCTTCCTGGGAGCATTCTCATTTACAGTTAGTTTCCTACTCTCTCCATGAACTTCCCCTATTTCCTTGATGGTTGTATTTTTATTTTAAAGTTCCTAGCAGGTTAAACTAGTTCTTCACCTCCTCTTGTTATCCTAGCTTGCTGCCCCCAAGACTTCCCTTAGTTGTTACGATGGACGATGCTCACAAGAGTTCTTTCTCACAACTCACAGTGCCACACCAGTGATCCTATGTACAGTAGAACAAAGCACCCTCACACTTGTTAGTGTGTTTAAGCTTATTGTTGTGGCCATTGTGTGAAGCCGTCTCATTGGGGGTCTTTCTCTGAATCTCTCCTTTTGCAAGCATGATGTCATTCTCCAGGGACTGGTCCTTCGTGATACATGTCCAAAGTATAAGAGACAAAGTCCCACCATACTTGCTTCTAAGGGGCATTCTGGCTATAGTTTTTCCAAGACAAATTTAATTAAAAACAAAAAAACCCAACCCACTGCTATGGATTCTATTCCACCCCTATATGGAGTTTCTGAGGCTGTGAATCTTTATGGCATAAACAGCCTCATCTTTTCTGGCAGAGAAGCTGTTGGTTAAGTATGGATTGCTGACTTTATGGTTAGTATCTCAGCACTTAACCACAGCATCACTTAACCTTGCTATAATATGGAGTCCTGGGCATTGTCCCAGACATACTTACTGGATGTCTTACAAAAGGGAGTTTGGAAATGTCATTTTCGCACAAGCTCTCAGGGTGAATTTTAGCAAGGGACCAATATAGGAAACTGGGTAAAGATCACCATTTAATTTTCTCTATTGCTTTGGCTTTTGTGGTTGGGAGTTGCGGGTGGAGGGTCAGTGGGCCAAGGCTATTGACGTAAGACTAAATGTGTTAGGTTTCTCCATAGATCTGCTCCATTAATTCTTTCCCTGGGTCTCCTTCTGAAGACCTTCTGAATACACTGGGTGTATTCAGTCAGTTTGTGTTAGTGCTGTTCCAACTCCCCACTGCAGTCTGGTAGGATGGCTTAATGGAGCTTTGTTGAAACAGTCCAAATACAGGAGAGAGGCGGAAACACATTGAGGTGGATTTTTATCTGAGAATTTATTAATAGTGTGGTCTTTTATCTTATGCAGTCCTTATACAAAGAAACCATTTGCAAAGCAAACTATGAACAACCCAGTGATTCATGGTCATGAAAAGTCATTGTGGTTGACCTAACTGTGATAAGAGAGTGTGGTTCTTGAATTCTGCCTTGAACTGCTTTTCTTCCTTGATTGTCTCTTTTCTTGGTCTGAATAAAAAAACAAAACCATTTTGAACATTTCAGTGGCTTTCTTAATGAATTGTAAAAGGATGCTGTTTTTTACCCTTTTTAAAATTAATGGATTTGTGGTGGGTTTTTTTTTCCAGGTCAAGGTTTTGAAATAGAGTAATTGTGTTGTTGTTTTATTTATTTGTATAGGAGTGGGAAGAGGTGCATATATTTTGGATTTATACCAGGATGTTTGTTTCAGGAAAACATTTCAGACCAGAGAAGTCTTGTTAGAAATGATCTAATACAATACTCTTTTGATGGTCTTGTCAGCAGGTGAAGTAATGGCAAGGACCATGACTGATACCACCTCAGTGTATTAACCTTTGTAGAACCTTCATAGACAAAAGTGAATTGGCATTTGTGGCTGTCTTGGTTATCTAGTCCTGCTATGACCAAAATTCCACAAGGAGATGGCTTTACAAAACAAATTAATTCACTCACAGTTTAAGAAGCTGAAAGTTTGAAATCAGGGCTTAGGGGAAGGCTTTTCTCTTTCTCTTGGCTCTGGGGGACGTTCTTATCTTCTTTCAACATGTCTCTTGGTATCAGTCTTCCCTTGGGTCTAGGAGGTTCTCAGCACAGGGAACCCGGGTTGAAAAGACATGCTCCGTTCCAGGTTATTCTTTCTTAGTGGTAGTCAGGTCCCTCCTCTTTCTGCTCACTTCTCTCTCCTTTGACCTTTTGAGAGATAAAAAGTGATGCTTGCCAGGTGTTAGGAAAAAAAAAACTCCTTACTTTGGAACAGGGCTTTAACCCGAGTAAGGGTGTTGAGTAAGTAAGGGTGATGCATCCTACCCTAATCCTGCCTCATTCACATAATTAATCTTTAACACCACCTCATCCTGCCTCATTCACATAACAGATAGAATCTAATCTTCTTTAACACCACCTCATTAACCAGGCAGAAGTGAGGGTGTACAGCACATCACAAAAGAGTATAATCACACAAATCCGGAATCATGGCCTAGCTACATATTTGGGCTGGGTAGCTTGATGGCACCTAACAACAACAACAGTAGGGTAGAACACAGTTTGATACATGACAGCTGCCCAAGCAGAGAAGGACAGATAAGCTAGGTATCAGGTGTGTGGATACAGGCTGTTGAAAGGGTTTTTACTGCTCTCACTTTCACAGTGTTCTTAGGAAGCCCACAAGGTTAAGCAAAACCTAGCTTGATAGTGTGGCTTCCCAGGATCTCCCAAATGTCAAGTTGTGGAGTGCCATGCTATCTCTGCAGTCAGTTCAGACACGTAGGAGTCTTTAGATAGTGGTCTGCCCCCAGATATCTAGCGATTATCTGCTAAATTGTATTACTTTGAGGCTAGAAAATTAAATTTTCTTAAAAACGCAGTATTTTGAGGGGAAAATTGATTTATGGGAAGGGTACCTATAATAATAATCTTGAAACACTGTTTACATTTTTGGGTACAATCTCTTATTTTAAATTGTGAATGGAATGAAGGTTTACAGATAAGATCATCAGTTTTATGTTCAACAAATAGGAGTGGTGATAAAGGGCATACTTGTCTGGTTCCTGTTTGCAAAGAAAATGCTTTCAATTTGTCTCCATTGAGAATAATATATTGGCTGTTTGTTTTATATATATGCTCTTAATTATGTTGAGGAATTTTCCTTCAATTTCTATTTTGTTGAGTGTTTTTAATCAAGAACAGGTATTGTATTTTGTCAAATGCCTTTTCTGCATCAATTAATATGATCATATGGTTATTTTCCTTTTTTAAAAATTTATATGGTGAGTTATGTTGATTATTATTATTATTTTTTAGTGTTTTATTGTGAATTATATGATAGTTTACATGGGAGAACATTAGTTTTACATTCATTCAATAGTATATCAGATCATTGCCATGGTTACAATCCCCTCCATGCATCATCAACTAACCAAAGGGATTTTGTTGAGAATGTGTGCATCTGTAGTCATAAGTGATATTAGTCTATAATTTTCTTTTTTAGTGTTGTCCTTACTTGGTTTTTGTATGAGG
>NW_006408824.1:953179-966092 GCF_000296735.1 Chrysochloris asiatica
TTCAGGTGACCTTGTAGTGGCACCCCAGCCCTCAGGGCCACGTCGGGGCTCCTGCTGAACCTTCTAAGATAAAAAATAATAATAAAAATAAAGGGGAGACCCAAATGGGGTTCCCCAGTGGGTGCTCACGGCAGGAGGTGGGCTGCCTGCCCCCATGCTCCGTGGTTCAGTTGAGCATGAGGTGAGCTGTTTGCTGGCGTACGCCCGGCAGGGCTGAGGGACGCTGCTCGGTTCAGCGGGAGGCGGGTTGCTCGCTTTCGCGCGTCTGGCAGGCCCGCAGTACGCGGCTCGGGCAGGAGGGGAGCTGCTCGCCTGTGTGCGCGTGAGCCCGGCCGGCCCTGGGAACACACGGGTCAACTGGGCAGGGCAGAAGTGGCTCAGGCAGACACAGTCCGCACCTGATGACGTCAGACAGTCGCCGCTTCTCTTTTTCTGCAGGCTTTTTTGTTTTTCCTCTCCTAAACTAACTTCCCTCTGTCCACTGTATGCGCAGAAATCCCACCTTGGGGTAGGTGTCACCAGTGGCTCTCCCTGTTTGAGTCTCCCAGCCACTGGAGGCTCCGCTCGAGCTAGTTCCCGCCCCGCCTCCTCAAGCCCAATGTAGCGGGGGCTGCCGCGGCGCCCTTTTAAAAAGCCTGTAATTCCTTGCACAGTGATTTCTCAAAGTAGCGGGTCTAAGGCTCTGGCGCACTAAGATTCACGCGGGCTGTGAGACTGTGAATTCCTACCTGGGAGGTTTAACTTGCGAGTTCCCCCCACCCCCCGCCCATCCCGGAGCCCCCACTCACCCGCACCGCCTGGCTGCCCTGGCAAACCGGACGATCACTTTGTAGTATTTTGATATTTTTAAATGTAGTGAGTCTTGCTTTATGCCCTAACGTGTGGTCTATTATAGAATATGTTCCAAGTGCACTGGAAAAATATGTGTGTTGTTTTTCTATTGGCTTGAGTACTTTGTATTATGAAGTCAAGTTCATTAAAATGAATACTTCTGTGTCTCTGTTGATTTCTTTCTAGTTCTCTCCTTTATTGAAAGTGATACATTAAAATCTACAGTTGTAGAGTTATCTATTTCTTTGGTCAGTTCTGTATTTTGAGGCTTTTATTGGGAGCATAGATGTTTATTATGGTTATGTTCTCTTGTTCAGTTGTCCCTTTAATCATGAGATAATGTCCTTCTTGGTCTCTTATGCTGGTTTTTTATCTTAAGATCTATTTTGCCAGAAATTAATATTTCCACCCTGCTAATTTTTTATTTCCATTAGCTTGGTATGTTTTTGGTGTTTTTTTCCCCCCCATTCTTTGACTTTTAATCTAATTTTGTCTTTGTGTATAAGGTATATCTTCTGTAGACGACATACTGAAGGATCCACTTTTCTAGTCCATTCTGGTATACTGTATCTCTTGACTAGTGTGTTTAAGCCATTGAGGATTAGTTGAATTATTGATAGTATGAACTGATTGTGGTCATTTTGATGTATGTTTTTGTGGTGCTGCTCACTGTTTCTACTCTTTTCCTCTCCAAAATAGTGTGCAGTTTTAGCCAAGTGTTCCTCATATACCTAGAAATATATTTCAGAATAAACGATTTATTGTGGTGGCTCTGTGGGTTAGGCATTGGGCTGCTAATCACATGGTGGGTGGTTCAAACCCACCGGTCATCTCGAAGAGAGAAAGATGAGACTGTCTGCTCCCAAAGATATACCGTCTCAGGAACCCTTAGGAACTCTACTCTGTACTATAGGATTTGCTGAGAGGCTGTTCAATTCGATGGCAGTGGGCTTGGTGTGGTTTGATTGATTTATTTATTTATTTTATTTTTATCCTTAAAAGGTAATGTCACTTGCCATGACTATTGAGAGGGAGTATTTTTAAAGCTGAAGTTCTTAAAAAGAAGTGGCAAATGACCAGTTTACTTGGTGTGGGGCCATTAAGGAGCCCAGGTCACATAGTGGGTTGAGTGTTGGGCTACTCACCACAGGGTCAGCAGTTCAAACCCAATAGTCACTCTACAGGAGAAAGATGAGGCTGCCTGCTCCTGTAAAGATTGACAGCCTCAGAAACCCAGTGGGACAGTTCCACTCTGCTCTGCAGCCTTGCTGTGAGTCAGAACTGGCTTAATGGCAGCTGATTTGGCTTTGATGGGACATTCTTAGACACTGGTCCAGGATTGGTGTTTTCACCTAGTACACTAGGCTCCTTGTGTATGCCTCTGTGTGACTAGAAGACAGCCTCTTGTTGGGCTTGTGTGGCCCCAGGGAAGAAGTGTGCAGGGAGGGAGGCTGTAGGGAGCCCTCTGAAGGAGTGAAGTGCAGATCTGAATGAGGCAGTGGAGGAGGAGGGGATCTGGAAGCAGGGCATAGCCTGTGCTAAGACTATGTGTGTTTAGACAGCAAAGGGGACTAGACCCAGGAGAGGCTGTGGGCACAGAAGTGTAGGGTATTTGTGTCCTTCTTCAAATGCTCTGACTAAAGTCCATGTACTGGGAATGAAGGTTCTCGTCCTCCCGCCTCATCCTCCTGTAAGGCTCTTTTCCTGCTGTCCTCCTGGTTCTCCCCATGTCCTGTGTCTTAACCAAATGAGGATTGCAGGATTCTCTAACCCCCCTCTTCTAGCCTGGTAAGGCCGCATCTCATGTCTTCTGTTTTGAAGCCTCTCCTGGCTGCCTGAAGTGCATGCAAATGGCTTCTTCCTCAAAGCCGTGGTGCTTTGTCATTCGTGCCTGCAATCATCCTGTCCAGACTTGTCTGTGTGCATAGACACATGTGGCTTCCTCACTACCTACAAATCCATCAGGATGCCGCTTCATGTTGTTTGTCATTTGAAACCTGTGTGCAGTAGGGCACCTGGGATTTTGGTAGAATTGCATCAAAAAGGTAAGTTGCCTCCAGTGTTCCAAAGTGCTCATCTGGGCTCATTGCCAGAAATAAAACTGAAATGAAATGTTGTTCTGGGTTCTATGTGTGCAGGGGTTGTTTTGATGCACAGATTCCTAGGAGAAGATTGCTTTGATAAGCAGACTCTACAGGTGGTGAAGAAAGAAAGATGTGCCTCAAGGTTAGAGGAGTAAAGCTCACCTTCCTTGTATCCCTTGTCACTGCAGAATTCAGCATCCCTTTGTTTCTTGTGACCTTTCCCACAGAGCACCTGCTGAGGACATCTTCAACCAGCAGACCAGCTTCACTGCCTAGAGTGCCGGCCATGGATAATGCTAAGACTATCTCAGGTAATGGCCCTGCCTCTCCGAAATGCCCTTAAAGGATTTTTCAGAAGCCCCATTGATAGTACTGAATCTTTAGTCTTACTGTGTAACTTGAAGCTCTGGTAGCGTAGTGGTTACGAGTCAGGCTGCTAACCTCAGGGTCAGCAGTTCGAAACTACCATCGTTCCATGGGAGAAAGATGAGACTTTCTGCTCCTGTAAGGAGCTCTGGTAGCGTAGTGGTTACAAATCGGGCTGCGAACCTTAAGGTCAGCGGTTCGAAACTACCAGATGCTCCGTGGGAGAAAGATCAGGCATTCTACTCCTGTAAAGATTTACATCCTCGGAAACCCTGTACAGGGTCGCTATGGGTCGGAACCAACTCGAAGGCACTTAACAACAACACTTAACAACAAAAGATTTACAGCCTTGGAAACTCTTATTACGTAGGGTCACTACGAGTCAGAACTGACTCCATGGCACACCACCACAATTATAACTTGAATTACCACTGTAGCTCTTTGAGTTGTTATTCTTCACTCTGAATTTGTCCTGTTGTGTCTTCAAATCACATGTCCCTGCTGTGCTTATTTAAAAACAAAACAGAAACCTAGACAGTTCTATTTGTTAACACTGATAAAAAGTTGAAGTTGTTGTGAAAGATTATTTATTACAAGGTGTGTTGAGAGTGATTTTGAGAAGTCAATTTAGAACACACTGTAATTTATCTGTAAGCTAAAATTTTCCTGTCTGAGGAAGCCATTCCATAATTGAGATTTGGGTGGGCTAACTGTCCATTTGTCAGTGATTAATATTATTTTTCCTTTCTGGATGCATTCTTACCACAGCCTTTTCCTCCCCTTAGTAACTCAGCTGAAAAATGGGTCAAGAGAAGAGAGACCCAGGCAGTCCTGCCTCAGCAGCCACTGACCCAGCTCTGCATGGGGTTAAATTGAGCACTACCAGCGAGTTGATTCCAACTGCTAACAACTCTATAGAGAGTAGGACTACTCCTTAGGGTTTCCAAGACTGTCAGTCTTTAAGAGAACTGGTAGCCTCTTCGTTCTCTCACAGAGCAGCTGGTTGGTTTGAATCTCTGACCTTGCAATTAGCAATCCAGTTGCTTAACCCACTGTGCCACCATCGGCACCTATAGGCACCTACCTATTGGCAGATCTTTAAATTAATGAGACTGTCTTGTGACTTGCTACAGTGACCATCACAAGCCCCAGGCCCAGAGCCTTGTCTCTGTTTTTCCCTCATAAGAGTTCTTCAGATTCTTTCTTGAATCAGTTTTCTGTTTTACATAAAATTCTATGTGGCTTTCTCATCCATTTCTTAGCACACCAATTCAAAGAAACTAAATAAAGAGATCAGACATTGAAAGGGAAAAAACAAGAATAGTTATAAAAATGACCCAGAACTCCAGGACCAATTAGCTAGTAGGGCATCGTAGTATTATTAAAGCAGAGCTGTCCTCTGCTTGCGGCTATCCTGAAACCACCAGGAAAGTCTTCACAAACCATAGGGAAACAGGCATGGCTAGGCAGCGGGGAGTGTGCAGGCTGATGTAGTCAGTGCTTCCTACGCAGCCAGCCCCTCCCCAGGTGACAGGGACGTTGTCCACTGTGCTCAGCCCAGAGTTTGGAGGGTGTTCAGGCGGCTCGGCCATCAGTGGTGTGGGAGGCCACGCCACTTAACGGTTCTTAGGGAGAGTTTGTTGTGCCTGACCCAAGACATGGTATTTTCAATAACCTCATGCATGTGAAAGTTGGACAGTGAATAAGGAAGAATGTAGAAGAATTAATGTAAGAGGAGAATAATTAAAGTACCACGGGCTGCCGAAAGAACAAACATAAATGTGTTGGAAGAAAT
Source organism: Chrysochloris asiatica (assembly GCF_000296735.1). NCBI lineage: Eukaryota > Metazoa > Chordata > Mammalia > Afrosoricida > Chrysochloridae > Chrysochloris > Chrysochloris asiatica. Next base: position 958,256 of record NW_006408824.1, read on the forward strand.
ACAGCTAAGAGTGCTCCTTGGAGGCCAGGATGGCCAAACTTCGTGTCTCATACTTTGAACATATTGTCAGGAGGGATCAGTCACTGGAAAAGGATATCATGTTTGGTAAGGTGGAGGGTCAGAGGAAAATGGGGAAGACCCCCAACGAGATTGGCAAAGTGGCAGCATCAGTGGGCTCAGTTGTGACAATAATTGTGAGGTTGGCCCAGGACCAGGCAGTATTTCATCCTGTTGTACATAGGGTCACTATGAATCGATGCCGTCTCGATTGCACCTAACAACAAATGTGATGGCTGGAGTCCTGGTGGGTTAATGCGCTGGGGCTGCAAAGTCTTTTTTTTTTTTTTTTTTTAATATTTTATTGTGAATTATGTGATAGTTTACATGGGAGAACATTAGCTTTACATTCCTTCTATCGTATATCGTTTCATTGCCATGGTTACAATCCCCTCCATGCATCACCAACCAAGCCTGTCCCCTGGTCGTCAGCACACAGCCCCTTTCCCTCTCTGGGTCTAGAGACCCCAGCTGTTTCTTCTCTCCATGTCACCGTCTCTGCCTCCATATCTGGCGTCACTGCTTCTCTGGGTAGGGTCCCACATTCTACTCTTCTCCCTTGGTATGGTTCCAGGGACCTCCATTCCTGGAATGCAAAGTCAACCACTTCCCTTGTTTTGCTACAAAATGTCTACCTGTACATTTCCAACCCTCACAGTCGGTCCAGATAGCAAGTATTCACTACTGTGCCACATGAAAGCCACTCCCATCTCCTTTCATCAGCTCTGCCCAGACAGAATACTACCACATGGACATTCTTCCTTCCTCCATGCCCTCTGGATCTAGGCTCCCTCTTGAAAGCCTGTAAGACAGTCACTTCTTACCTTTGTAGCCCCCCATTTTGGGTAACCAATATTCAAGTTGCCCATTCTTGTCTACCCTGTGTATCGAGGGGGTAGAAATGATACTCGTTGTAAAGATTTGTTCCCTCTTTTGAGCTACTGCATCCATAGGTGTAGGTCAAATTCATCAAAGTGTATCAGATTACTCTTTTTTTCCTCTTCTTTCTTCTTCTAGTTGAGTTCTGATCATCCAGCCATTGAAGCCAGGTCGAGTGGGTATTATCTGCAAGTGTGGGTGTTCTTGTGTATATACCCTCACTTCTTATCTGCTGGACGCTTCACTCTCCACTCTAGTCCTCTGTGGCTATGTCACTGACTCTGGGCCCAGGAATCCCCAGGTCTTGCCACACTGCTGGCCAACCAGGTCTCCACCCAGGTTCACAGGAGTCTATTGAATGTGGTAGGGCTTAGCTTGTTGCTTCATTGCTGTTTTTTCCTTTACTTCCCCTTATCAGTGACCAACGTGGTCACCAGTCAGGGTGCATGTCTGCTCCTGTATTCCCACTGAGTCTTAGTCTTGGAAGGAGGTTTGCCCTGAGGAGCCTTGATGTCTTGATGACTTGCCTTGATGTCTCCTGGGCAAGCAACTTGCTTGTTCTTGTAGTAGTCTGTCAGACTGCCATTATTGTTTTGTAGTTTTCCTGTCAGTGGACTGCAAAGTCATTTGAACCACAGTGTTGGCAGTTCAAGCTCACCAGCTACTCCTTGGAAACCCTATATAGGGTCACTGTGGATCGTAACCAACTCCAAGGCATTTAACAACTATAGTAACAAATGTGATGGCTGGAGCTGTGGTTTCCTTGACAGGGCTAGACCAAATGATTTCATGGGCCTTATAAGGAGCTCTGGTAGCGTAGTGGTTACGAATCGGGCTGCGAACCTTAAGGTCAGCAGTTCGAAACTACCAGCCGCTCTGCGGGAGAAAGATGAGGCTTTCTACTCCCGTAAAGATTTACACCCTCGGAAACCCTGTACAGGGTCGCTATGGGTCGGAACCGACTCGACGGCACTTAACAACAACAACATAAGGAGCTCTAAGGAGCTCTGGTAGCGTAGTGGTTATGAATCAGGCTGTGAACCACAAGGTCAGCAGTTCAAAACTACCAGCTGCTCTGCAGGAGAAAGATGAGGCTTTCTGCTCCCGTAAAGATTTACAGCCTCGGAAACCCTGTACAGGGTCGTTATGGGTCGGAACTGACTCGATGGCACTTAACAACAACAACATAAGGAACTCTGGTAGCATAGTGTTTACGTATCAGGCTGCTAACCTCATGGTCAGCAGTTTGAAACTACCAGCTGTTCTGCACGAGAAAGATGAGGCTTTCTGCTCCCGTAAAGATTTACAGCCTCTGAAACCCTGTACAGGGTCGCTATGAGTCGGAATCGACTCCACAGCACATAACAACAACAACATATGGCTCATGGGCTGGACATTCCCTACCCCTGGTTTGAAGTGTCCTAGATGTGTTTGTGAGTGAGTAACGACCATTTCTTACCACCAGTGTCTCGGCGCAGTAGTGAAGAAATGAAACGAGACATCTCTGCTCCAGAGGGCACATCACCAGCCTCACTCATGGCTATTGGGGCCACGTCGCCACAGCTCTCCCTCTCTTCCTCTCCCACAGCATCTGTGACTCCTACCACCCGAAGTCGGATAAGGTAGGTGTAGCTTGTGGCTGTGTGTTTCGTGGGTGCCTTTCCTGGTCTTTTGGAAATAGACATTGAGTTTTCCTTTTGCTCATGTTGTTAGTGTCTTCTGGTCTCCCCTTCTCTGTTTAGAATTGGGTAAGGAGGTATGAGGAAAGGGTGAGCAGTGTGTCTGTGAGTTTTCATCAGAGAACAGTGGAGCTCAAAAGTAAGTCCTCCTGTCACAACTATAAAAGCAGGAGTTTTGTTAACAAAAATCAGGGGGAGTAGTTAATCTTACAGTCCAGGAACAAAGGCTCCTAGGGCAATCAAGTGAGAAAAGCACCAGTTGAGTGTGGGACCCTATCCAGAGAAGCATTGACATCAGAGATGGAGACAGAGATGAGGACAGTGAGAGAGAAAGCTGCTGAGTACTTTAGACTCATGGAAAGAGAAAGGCTGTATGCTGGTGGCGGCCAGGAGGCAGACCTGCATAATGTGCCCTTTGATTGGTTTAGTGTTGTTGTGTACATAAAAACAAAAAACAAAACCCACAGAGGGAATAGAAGCAAATACCATCGAATGATGATGCACAGAGGAGATTGTTATCATTGCAATGAAATAATAAGTGTAAAACCTATGTTCTTCCATGTAAATGATTACTCAATTCACAATAAAACTTACTTTAAAAAGAAAACAAAAAAGGAAGGGAGGTATGGAGAAAGAGAGAGAGGAAAAAAAGAAAGAAGGAAGGAAGGAAGCAGCAATTTTAATGGCCATAAATAGGAGAATGGATAAATAAAAATGGAGAATATGCATACAAAGTAGGTAAAATGAGTAAACTAAATCTGTAGTATAAAAATAGGTAAATATTGACAAATACAACAAGTGGTGGAATGATGATAATATATGTTACTTTAGGCAAATTGAAAACAGACAAAACAAAAATTGAAAACAATACTGAAACTGCTTAAGGATGTATGTGTACAAAGCACAGCAAATTTGTAATAGTATTTCCTCTCAGAAGAAATGAAAGAATCTGTGAGAGTGAGGAGGGGAATAAAGGAACTCCAAGTTAAAAAAAAAAAAAAAAAAAGTAAGTCCTCAAGTAGAAGACAGGATTTGGGTGGAGTAGTTTGGGAAGCCCTCCTGGGAGGGCAGGGCTGCAGTGGGCTCTGAGGGTGAGAGGGCGTTTCCACAGGGCCCACTGCCCAAGTCCATGTACAAAAGGTATGAATCATGGAAGAGTCTACTGGGGAGCGGGGCTGCACATTAGGAGCAGATGGGTTTGGGGGACCAGAGGAAAGGGACCTATATTAGTAGGGGCTGGAGAAAAAATCAGTTGAACAGGTAGGGGCATGGCTAGATGATGGAATGTCTTCAAAGTTAAGGCATCCAGTTATATCCAGTTGATATGGTGGAAGGGAAAACCCTACTGCTGTTGAGTGATTGTTACTCATAGCAACCCTGTGGGACAGGGTGGAGCTGCTCCATAGGATTTCAATGGCTGTCAGTCTTTCCAGAAGCAGACAACCTCATCTTTATCCTATGGAGCAAGTGGGGGTTCTAATTGCTGACCCTGCGATGAGCAACTGAACACATCACCAGGGATCCTTGTTAGAAGGTAAAGGTGTAAGTGAGCTAAATAAATTCCTATTTAAGAGTTGATAGCTTTGGAAATGATGAAGGAGGGTTGGATTCAGGAGGATTTCAAAGGGAGAGATGATTTATTTCGATAACAGATTTAAATAAGAGGCATGAAAGAATAGGTGATATCCAGGGTGATTTTAGTAGTTTTGGCTGAGAGATTGGGATCATGATGTCACATTAATAATTGATAATGAGAGTCTCTAGGTTAACAGTTAACACACTCAGAGGCACAAGTCCATCCTGAGATGTAAGAAAGACCTGGTAATCTATTTCTACCAAATCACCCATTGAAAACTGTTGCACAGTTCTGCTCTTACACATATAGGTTCACCATGACTCAACAGCAACTGGGGAAATGATACATGAAAATGTCAGTCTGCATTCTTTTTCCTGTTAGGAGTATCGTAGTACCTCTTTAAGAGGAACTAAGAATTATTAGGATATCAGAAATGTAGCCCTATATTGATCTGTAGTTTGAGGAGAAATAGGATGTAGCTTATTTCTAAAGCCCTGCCTAGCCCTAAAGGGCCCTCCTGGAAGTCACCATAACAGGGCGCCTAGAGGCAGGTCTGCAAGGCCCACAGTGGTGATAGTGAGCGGGTGCTGCTGCTGTGCTCCATCAGAGGTGGAAGCATCGGGGCTTTTGGGCTGGTTCGGTTGGCACAGTAAGTTAAGTGTTGGACTGCTAACATTTGAGGCATTTTATGGATGTTGATAACACTTATTGTCATCTTTTGTCCTGACTGCTTCTCCCTGTTGTAAGCTTCTTGAAGTTAGGAGCTATGTCTAACTAGTCTCTCCTTGCATAACCATGTCCTTTTACATTTATATTTAGTAGTTTTGCCATGACCAAGGACACACAAGGTTGGCAACAAAACTGGTCAAATATAACCAAAGCATGAAGATTATCAAAGGGTAAAACAGTGAGCGAAAGGCAGCTATGACAGCTTCTAGAGGCCATAACTATCAGATGGTTCCGCCTTCTCCTCGTGAGCATTCCCAAGGCATTTCATTGGCCATGCACACACACTGTGCTGAATCTTGGTCACTCGCAGTGTGGCTGAGAAATAGACTCTCTCACTGGGACTTCAGAGAACCAAGACCCCTGTGGTCTATGAGACCTAACACTAAAAGTTGACTGCCATCTATCCTGTTCAAGGGAGTGTAGTGGCACCGTAGGATAAGCACTGGACTGTGAACCACAAGGTTGATAATTTGAGCCCATCAGCTGCTCAGTGGGAGAAAAATTAGGCTTTCTGCTCTCGCAAAGACTTGAAAGTCTCAAAAGCACTATACAGTATAGCTATGAGTTGGAACCAACTTCAGCACATAACAACAACAAATACTGTTCAAGAGTACAGACTAGTTCTGTTCACTTCTCACTGTTTGTTGGATTTACAGTTTATTCTAGCACTTGAACTAAAAGTATTTAAACTTTGGGTTTCTTGTTTTCACTTCTTAGGGAAGAAAGGAAGGACCCTCTCTCAGCATTGGCCAGAGAATATGGAGGATCAAAGAGGAATGCCTTGCTGAAGTGGTGTCAGAAGAAAACAGAAGGCTACCAGGTAATTGTCTGTTCTTTTGTCACATGTGAGCATTGGACAGAAGGAATGCCAGAGCACCATAGTACAGATAATTGTCTGTTCTTTTGTCACATGTGAGCATTGGACAGAAGGAATGCCAGAGCACCATAGTACAGATAATTGTCTGTTCTTTTGTCACATGTGAGCATTGGACAGAAGGAATGCCAGAGCACCATAGTACAGTGTATACTCACAGTGGAGATCATGTGTTCTCTGCCAATTCTAAGGAGCCCTGGTGGACCAGTGGGTTAGGTGTGGTGCAGAAAGATGCAGTCTGCTTTGGTAAAGATTAACAGCCTTGGAAACCCTATGTGTTTTTGTTTGTTTGTTCAGTACTGATTCCAGAAATACGGTTCAAAATCTAACCTGAATCTAAGGGTCATATGGGTGAAATGTTTGCTACCTCTCCATAGTACTGAATTGTTCTAGTTCAGCTATTGCATCACTTTCTTATGTAAGTCCAGGTGAAATGCTTCTGTTGAGATCTCATCTAGACCTAAAATGAAAATATATTTATTCTACTTAAAATGAATAATTAATTGTGTTTGTTGTAGTCATTGGCCCACGTTTGTAGCATGTGACCTGGCTACCGTGCTGTCTTTATTTGTATCCTCTTCATCACACATCTAGACTGTTGAAGTAGTCTACCTTTTCACCTGATGTCTGTCTGTGTCTCTTTCTTTTTCCTTCTTTCAGTATCATGTTCATGTTGTATTTAAAGTGGCATTAAATATGCCCTTAACATAGAAAATGGAGAAACCTTGAAAATGTCACATTAGACTGCATGAGATCAAATTGTGATTTCCAGTGCCCTCACATATCGTTTTCACTATAGAGGTGCTTTCCAGCTTGCAGGCAGTGTTCTTGGTTGCTGTTTTGTACTTTGGTGTGACTTCACCAAATCACAACGTGAGAAGATATGGGGTGAGGAACTTACTTTTACCCCAGGTGTGGTGGCTTTTGTCCTTGGGTCTGGAGAAATAACCTTTGCAATAATCTGTATTCCTTGGTCTGGGACTTCAGGCGACATCTGAGGATTTGTGATAGTGAGTGGGGTGACCAGACCGGAACAGACTCACTTGGAAGGCTGATATTAACCCACCTTAGGAGGCATGGTTTAACCAACCACGAGGGACTGGCTGTGGGAAAAGCTCTGAGTGCAGAGGCCCAGAGAGCTTCCTGGTTGATGAGCAAGCCTGATCTCAGGCAGGCAGCAGCATGGAAATGCCATGTTGGGAAACACTACCAAACCTCACCTTTTGTGTCTCTTTGTTGGTGTCCTTGTAGTTACAATGAGTATGTAGGTACAAGTATGGTACACTCTCTACATTCTGTAACTCATTGCAGCAAATCACATTTCACAAGGGTTGAGGGAGCCAGTAGATCAGAGAGTAAGGACTGCTGAACTTGTTGCCGGCATCCTAAAGGAGTAGTGAGAAACCAGCCCTTGCATTGATGGCCTGCAGGTCAGAAGATGTTGAGGTGAGGTGTGGCCTCCCCAGACTTATTGCTGGCATCTATTTGGAAATCTGAAGGGTGCTGCCCTTTTAATGTGTGAACTTTGGCCCAGCTCCAGGACCATAGTTAGAGAAAGTGACAATGTCACGGGAGCCCCAGGGGGCTACAATCAGAGAGAGGGAGAACTTCACAGGAACTCCGGGGCTACAGTCAGATAGAGAAAACCTCATGGGAACTCCGGGGCTACAGTCAGAGGAAGAGACTGTCAGTCCAGTGCTGATCCTATAGTGCCACACAGGATTCCAAAAAGGAGATTAGCACATTTTTTATTCTTAGAGACTTTTGAAATGTCTTGAAGGGTCAGGCCCCAAGGTTGTCCAAAGTCTATAGCTAAGAATTTTTTTTCACTTCCCTGAATATGGTTTCTTCTTTGTCTATAGAGTGGTAGCACTTTAATGTGGAGCCATTTCTAACCTGAAGGCCTAACCTAGCATCTTAGCAATATTAGCACCCCTTAAGAAGTTGGAAAAATTGCAGCCAGAGTGCTCCTTGGAGGCCAGGATGGCCAAACTTCGTCTCTCATACTTTGGACATATTGTCAGGAGGGACCAGTCGCTGGAG